>NC_057802.1:271569022-271865760 GCF_018294505.1 Triticum aestivum | reverse complement strand
TCGCGCCCCGTCCTCTCTCCCTCGATGGCGCCACTCGCCACGCCGACCGCGACCGCGCCCCGTCCGCTGCCGCCCGAAGGCCCCCCCGACTCGCCGGACCGCTCCGCCGCCGCCCGGAGCTCCACGCGCCTCGTCCCCGTCGTCCTCTTCTCCACTCCGTCGTCGATCGTCCCCGTCCTCCTCCCCTCGGGTCGCCCCCGAGCCTCGACGCCCATGTGCCCCTGCAAACGCCGGTGAGGCCCTCGGCCTCCCTCTCCCCTTCCTTTCGTCCGCGGTCATCGCGCTCGTCCACATCGCGCCTGTGCAGTCCGCTCGCCTCCACCCCGTCTCTGCCTTGCGGTCGAGCACACCCGCCCCATACCCCGTGCGCTCCAGGACCGTCCGTGCTCGCGCCCCGTTTAACCCTGCTCGCCCTCGGAGCGCACCGACGCGCTCCCGTGCTTCTGCGCCGGACCCGGTCCCTGCCTCCGGCCACGCACTTGGCCGGCCAACGCCACCCTGCCTCTTCCACTTCCACCAACCGCCTCTGCCCCCCCAGCTCCACCCGGCTGCAGCTCGCCGGAGCTCGACGGTGGCGCGCCGACGCCATCTCCCACCAAGCGCACGCGGCGCCCAAGTCGGGTGCACCCCCGCGGGCCAGCGCCCATTCGGGTGTGCCTGACGCCCGACCCGCTATGCCCCCTTTGGGCCATTGACAACAGGGCCCCACCCCCGGAACGGTTTATAAAAAAAAGGATTAAAAATAATAATATTAATAATAAATTTAATCAATCAATTAATTAAATTAATTAACTAAATTAACCCTGTTGAGGTAACCTAATTATCTATTGTTAACTAATTAGACAGTAATTAGATTCGTTAAACCCTAATTAGAATAAACAGAGTGTGACATGCGGGACCCACACGTCAGCTTGACCCAGTCAACACCTCTGTTGACTGATGACGTCAGCATGCACTGTTCTGGATAATGTTGAATTAAAATAATTAATTAAATTCTGAAAATGATTAAATCTTTTAAATTTAATATAAAATAAATCGTAGCTCGGATGAAAAAACTTTGTACATGAAAGTTGCTCAGAACGACGAGACGAATCCGGATACGCAGCCCATTCGATCACCACACGTCCCTAGCATAGTGAACCTGCAACATTTCACCTCCGGTCCATCTGTCCGAAAACGCTAAACACCGGGAATACTTTCCCGGATGTTCCCCCCCCTTCGTCGGTATCACCTACTACCGCGATTGGGCCCCCCCTAACAACGCTCATTGTCATGTCATGCATCGTCATGCATATGTTTGCATTATATTTATTGTCTCTTCCCCCTCTTCTCTCGCTAGACTCCGATACCGACGCTGCTGCTGCCTAGTACGACTACGGTGATGACGACCCCTCCTTGCCAGAGCAACCAGGCAAGCCCCGCCTTGATCACCAGATATCGCCTATTCTTCTCTATACTGCTTGCATTAGAGTAGTGTAGCATGTTACTGATTTCGGTTAATCCTATTCTGCTGCATAGCTTGTCATTGTTGCTACAGTTGTTACCCTTACCTACTATCCTACTGCTTAGTATAGGATGCTAGTGTTCCATCAGTGGCCCTACACTCTTGTCCGTCTGCCATGCTATACTACTGGGCCGTGATCACTTCGGGAGGTGATCACGGGTATATACTATATACTTTATATACATGACACATGTGGTGACTAAAGTCGGGTCAGCTCGTTGAGTACCCGCAAGTGATTCTGAGGAGGGGGCTGAAAGGACAGGTGGCTCCATCCCGGTAGAGGTGGGCCTGGGTTTGACGGCCACCGACTGTTACTTCAGGTTGAGACCACCTAGGAGAGAGGTGGGCCTGGCCCTGGTCGGCGTCCGCGGATACTTAAAATAACATGCTTAATGAGTTCTTGGTATTTGATCTGAGTCTGGCCATTTGGTCTATACGCACTAACCATCTACGCGGGAACAGTTATGGGCACTCGATGTCGTGGTATCAGCCGAAGCCTTCGTGACGTCAGCGACGGAGCGGCGCGCGCCGGATTGGACTAGAACGCCTGACAGGCTAGGTCTGCTTCCGGCCGCGTACGCAACGTGCAGGTGTGCAATGGGCGATGGGCCCAGACCCCTGCGCGCATAGGATTTAGACCGGCGTGCTGACCTCTCTGTTGTGCCTAGGTGGGGCTGCGACGTGTTGATCTTCCGCGGCCGGGCATGACCCAGAAAAGTGTGTTCGGCCAAATGGGATCGAGCGTGTTGGGTTATGTGGTGCACCCCTGCAGGGAAGTTTATCTATTCGAATAGCCGTGTCCCTCGGTAAAAGGACGACCCGGAGTTGTACCTTGACCTTATGACAACTAGAACTGGATACTTAATAAAACACACCCTTCCAAGTGCCAGATATAACCCGGTGATCGCTCTCTAACAGGGCAACGAGGAGGGGATTGCCGCGTAGGATTATGCTATGCGATGCTACTTGGTGAACTTACCATCTACTCTCTTCTACATGCTGCAAGATGGAGGCTGCCAAAAGCGTAGTCTTCGACAGGACTAGCTACCCCCCTCTTATTCTGGCATTCTGCAGTTCAGTCCACCGGTATAGCCCCTTTACACAGATACCCATGCATATGTAGTGTAGATCCTTGCTTGCGAGTACTTTGGATGAGTACTCACGGTTGCTTTTCTCCCTCTTTTCCCCCTTTCCATTCTACCTGGTTGTCACAACCAGATGCTGTAGCCCTGGAGCCAGACGCCACCGTCGACGACGACTCCTACTACACCGGAGGTGCCTACTACTACGTGCAGGCCGCTGACGACAGCCAGGAGTAGTTAGGAGGATCCCAGGCAGGAGGCATGCGCCTCTTTCGATCTGTATCCCAGTTTGTGCTAGCCTTCTTAAGGCAAACTTGTTTAACTTATGTCTGTACTCAGATATTGTTGCTTCCGTTGATTCGTTTATGATCGAGCACTTGTATTCGAGCCCTCGAGGCCCTGGCTTGTATTATGATGCTTGTATGACTTATTTATGTTTTAGAGTTGTGTTGTGATATCTTCCCGTGAGTCCCTCATCTTGATCGTACATGTTTGCGTGCATGATTAGTGTACGGTCAAATCAGGGGCGTCACAAGTTGGTATCAGAGCCGACTGCCTGTAGGAATCCCCCTTTCCAACTCCTTGGCCGAAGTCGAGTCTAGTCTTTGAAAAAGTTTTTACTAACATGGCTGTGGGCTTACGGGCCCATGTCGACATTGGGTGGTACTAGGATCTTTTGCTCCTCGACCTTTACTCTGGGACTCTGAACTCTCTCCTATTCGGGTTAAATGAGTTTTGCTAAACCTAACATTAGGATCTCATTATCACTTTCACCCGGAGAGCCCCTTATTACTGATGATCGTCTGCTGCACGTGAAGACCCTGAAGACACTCTCTGTTGTTAACCCAAGAACTTGTGTTCATCGCTTTTGCAGTTCCCTTCCATCGATAAACTCCTATGGATAACCACGTATACTCGCCATTCATACAATGTTTCCCAGTTGATCTTGTTATTACAAGATACCCCGAAATTCTCTCTGTTGTTCCGAGAATCCTTTGAGCTTACTGCCTTGCAGTTCTTTACCACATGTATACCCCTACGAATAAATCCTCGCACTTGTCGAGTATCCGCTCATCCCCAGTTGATCATGTGTTTCACAAAAGTCTTCAAAATACCATTCGATCTTCCGAAAATCCCTAGGAGCCTTTTACTCTTGAAATTCTTGCTTACTTGCATTATGATTAATCCCATAAGTCTAGTAATCTTATTGACATCCTTTGTCATTATCATTTTGAGTCTGTTGATTCAATATGTTGCGGTTGCTTGCAATCCTCAACCGAATCATAGAATTCACCCTTCTGGCTTAGACGCCAATTTTAAACATGAGATGGTTCTCGCCGAATCAAATTGCCATCGATTGTATACCTAAGCCTATTCAACTTATCCATCTTTGATCAGACCGTTTGCTTCTGATCCTTCGATTTGGAAATCATAATTCCTTTGATATCTAAGCATCGAATCATTCAAATGTTCTATAATCTGATGCCCTTGCATCCTTTCTTCAACTGGTTGTGTGCCGGTGCTCACATTAGCTCCGCTATGGACCGTCAGACCCCTTGTTGGGTTATTATCCGACAGTGTCCTTCATATTCAATAACCTTGTGACCATTTCCATGGATGTATAATGACTTTGGTAATTTGTATCCTCTGCTTGATAACCATACTCTACTTTTGAGCTGGTGATTTTACTCTTGAAGTTTGAGGTATATGTTTCTAAGATGCCCCGATGGATTGAACCTATACCTTCCCTAAAAACCGTATGAACCCGAAGGTTTTCACAAGTCATACCCTTCTGGTATTTTACCAGATAATTTTCTACCATACAACTTCATCGAATGCGAGAAGTGAATGGAAGGTTATACATTGAAGAAGTGGGAGTCGACCTTGAACTTGTGTTCATGCCCATGGACACGATGTAGATCCTATCATGGAAACTTCTTGTAATAATAACTATTACCTTGATATAGGTTCATCTAGTATCCATGTTTGGTCCTTTGCAACCGTGGTTCCGACCATGATTGTTCTCCTTTGATTCCATTTCTCAGACAAGATGAAGTACTTGTCTTCTGCAGACCATTTCACGTGTCCACCGTATACTCTGCTCTTTCATCGAGTATTACACTCTGGTATCTCGAGAATATCACCAAACTACATAACTTCTTGTGAGTTCTTCATCAACTATTAGTTCTCGATGGTTCCAATTTTCTCCGAGTTTTGAGTTGTTTGTCACTCGAAACACCGATAACTGAATCGAGTCCGTTCTACGGTTCAACTACTCTTTGTAATCCTTATTACCTGCGAGTTGTACTCGCTGATGTCATTCCCAACCGATTGGCTACATCATCATCGTCATGTTAAAGCTTAAACTATGCTACCTAGTCCTTATTCCCAGAGCACAACTTTCGATGATGAGCTAAGCTTACGTCGATCTTCCTTGTCTTACCGTTTCACCTCAAACAACAAGCTTGATTCCGAGTTTGTGTCGTATCCGTGGTTTCAATAACCTTTTGCTTCATCATTCCCTTGACTTGATGTCATCGCCAATCGATTACATCTTCATGAATTCTCTCGACAAATGTGTCGTGATCATCATCAGCATTCTGAGCTCTTCCAGGATATCAATGGAATTCATGATGAGAAAGACCATCCTTGCCCTCGATGATTAGTGTTATCATCGACCACTCTACTACCTTTCCTCCAACACAAACTTGTTCTTGTTTTGTGTTATACCTTGAGTTCCTTGCTATCCAGCATTTGTTCTTCTTTACCTTGGAGTATTACCATCTTTTATGTCAAGAATGTCGTGAGGATTTCACCACCTCTTAAGAATTCTTGATGCAGGTGATACCTTTTGCCATATCCGTTCATTCCTTGGTCCCCCTGTTATTTTTAACCGAAAAACCGACAATCGAACTATGATGTGCGACTTCAAAACTTCTAGCAACCCTATTGCTTTGAAGTTATTGTTGACATTTCATTCTTAGACCATTGGTTATCGAATCACCATTCTAACATTTATCATGCTACCTATGCCCATATTTCGGGCGCACATTTCAACCAATGTTTGATTGTGTATGTTTTCCTCGAGCATACATCATTATATCATTTGATCTGACGAATGTTATCTCCTTGTTCATGTAATTGTGCAAATCCATGTTTTGGAAATCTTGATGAATTGTCCTTAGCCCATCATCCACCTCATCATCCTCTCCTTGGTTTAATGATGAACCCTTGTTTCAGAGCCTTGCTTCTGGACGCCATTTCCCGATAATCTTGCAACGTTAATTCGTCAATTGGTGTTGCACCTTTTCTTTTCAAGCATCCAGAGTCTGAGGTATCCCTGACACCAATCAGATCTGAATCTTGGTCAGATATGATGGTTGGAACATATATCCAAGAGTTAGAAAATTTGCCTTTATATAAGCCAGTAAGATGATGTCATGGCTCGCACACCTGGCTGGAGGACCTATTATTATAGCTTCCTTTTTAGCAAGGTTAATCATTCTTCCATGAGGAAATCGTAAGACTTATCCTATAAGTTGATTCTGCTGGATCCTTTGTGTATCCAAAGTCCGACCTTTACATGATGACCATGTCAATGCTATCTCGAAGCATGTCTATGGTACTTCGATTTTCAACAAGAACATTTTAAGCCCAATGCTAAATGTTTCTTGCTCAATTATCCAAACACCGTTGTATGGGTAATGTCATGAAATTTCTCTCCCCTTTCCTAAAGGGTTTTCTACATTATATCCTCTCATGGATATCATGCTCTGCTTGTCCTTGGGAAGGATATACCCCTGAAATATGTGTTTTAACACATTTTCCTTTCCATTGTTCTGTTTAATCTGATAATCACATTTTCCTTTCCATTGTTTGGATTAACGTTTCTTATAATCTGACTTAGCTGAGCAGTGATAATTCCCTGCTTAGGTAAGCACCTTGTTGTACCACTCTGTCAGTAAGACCCTGTTACTATTGTTGATGACATTCCGGTAATCACCGATGGACGAGAACCTTGCCTATTGGTCCGCCTCGTTTCAACGAGCAGGAAAATGGTTCTCTTCGTCCCTCGCCCTTGGTACCAACGTTGTGGCCAACAAAACTGACAGGCTGTCCTCTGACATACTTTGCTATCTTGACCGTGCAAATGTTAGCGCCTTCCTACTTTTAACCCACATGGTGGGCCCATAACCCACAGTTCCATAGGATCGAAACCTGACTCTCCTGTACACCCCCTGTTCCCAAGGTTGTTCCTCGCGCGTGGCCACACATGTAATTCACGAGCCACCTTCCGAGAGATCATCAATTCTGGTATAAGACACCATACTTATTCCCGTTGCTTTGAACCCTTCCACGCCTTGTAACAGGCATCGAACGATTGCCTGCCCGCTCGAAACTTCCCATGATACCTCCTTACTTTGCTCTCGATAATTTCTTAAGTTTCAATTCGAGAGATACTTTCTGCCACATTGCCTGAGATGTCTAACAGATAAGTCAACCTTGTAAAGTTCTTCCGAAGCTACCCCTTATCCTTTTCGTAAGTACGAAGGAAATTCCTGAAGAAAGGATGACGACTTCATCAAGATGACCTGAAGCAGGGAAATGAAGACATCAATGTAATGGATCGACCTCTTCGAGAAGAGCAACCAAAAACGAGAAGATCCGTTAGAATTTCGTAACCAGAACTTTCCCCCTTACTCCACCTCTTAAATCTCGGGACGAGATTTCTTGTAGTGGAGGAGAATTGTGACACCCGGATAATCAAGCTACAGTAAACCTTTGCTAATGATGCCACGTCATCTCAATTACTGTTGCTAATCTCGTGTTAGTTCGAAACCGATTATAATTCAAAATTCAAAATCAAGCAAACAATAAAAGTTTTCAAATATTAAAACTAAAATGTTCAATAAATAGTAGATAAATCAGAGGCTATGATAAAATTGTAAACAACATTATTGAAATTTGATAAGTGACTTAAACAACCTCAAACAGTGGATGAAACCATTATTTAATAACCTTTTTATTAATACAAAAGAAATATGAAATGATATTTACCCCAAACTAGTTTTTGGTGGTAGGATAATTGGCCTGTGATTTGTGGGCCAGCTCTCATATTTTACAAAACTCATTTGGTGCCCAAACAATTAGCCAAAACATAAAAGAAATAGAATAATAATAATAATAGAAGAAAAAAAGCAGGACAAACAAAAAAAGGAAAAGAAACCCCCTCCCCACTGGGCCACGGCCCAGCAGGCCATCGGGCTGCCAGGCCGGCCCAGCCGCGCCCCACACCCTCCCCCATATCCACCCCACTGCAGGAAAACCCTAACCCGTGACCCGCACCCACTCCCCCACTCCCTCGTCTCTCCCTTCCCCCCGATCCAGATCGGATCGGGGCTGACCCCGTGGCCGTCGCCCGGTGCCGCCTCGCCGGCCCCTGCCCACGTCCTCGCGCCCCGTCCTCTCTCCCTCGATGGCGCCACTCGCCACGCCGACCGCGACCGCGCCCCGTCCGCTGCCGCTCGAAGGCCCCCCGACTCGCCGGACCGCTCCGCCGCCGCCCGGAGCTCCACGCGCCTCGTCCCCGTCGTCCTCTTCTCCACTCCGTCGTCGATCGTCCCGGTCCTCCTCCCCACGGGTCGCCCCCGAGCCTCGACGCCCATGTGCCCCTGCAAACGCCGGTGAGGCCCTCGGCCTCCGCCTCCCTCTCCCCTTCTTTTCGTCCGCGGTCATCGCGCTCGTCCACCTCGCGCATGTGCAGTCCGTTCGCCTCCGCCCCGTCTCTGCCTTGCGGTCGAGCACACCCGCCCCATACCCCGTGCGCTCCAGGTCCGTCCGTGCTCGCGCCCCGTTTAACCCTGCTCGCCCCCGGAGCGCACCCACGCGCTCCCGTGCGTCCGCGCCGGACCCGGTCCCTGCCTCCGGCCACGCACTTGGCCGGCCAATGCCTCTCTGCCTCTTCCACCTCCACCGACCACCTCTGCCCCCCCAGCTCCACCCGGCTGCAGCTCGCCGGAGCTCGACGGTGGCGCGCCGGCGCCATCTCCCACCAGGCGCACGCGGCGCCCAAGTCGGGTGCACCCCCACGGGCCAGCGCCCATTCGGGTGTGCCTGACGCCCGACCCGCTATGGCCCCTTTGGGCCATTGACAGCGGGGCCCCACCCCCAGAACTGTTTATAAAAAAGGATTAAAAATAATAATATTAATAACAAATTTAATCAATCAATTAATTAATTAAATTAATTAACTAAATTAATCCTGTTTAGGTAACCTAATTATCTATTGTTAATTAATTAGACAGTAATTAGATTCGTTAAACCCTAATTAGAATAAACAGAGTGTGACATGCGGGACCCACACGTCAGCTTGACCCAGTCAACACCTCTGTTGACTACTGACGTCAGCATGCACTGTTCTGGATAATGTTGAATTAAAATAATAATTAAATTCTAAAAATGATTAAATCTTTTAAATTTAATATAAAATAAACTGTAGCTCGGATGAAAAACTTTGTACATGAAAGTTGCTCAGAACGACGAGACGAATCCGGATACGCAGCCCGTTCGATCACCACACGTCCCTAGCATAGTGAACCTGCAACATTTCACCTTCGGTCCATCTGTCCGAAAACGCTAAACACCGGGAATACTTTCCCGGATGTTTCCCCCCTTCGTCGGTATCACCTACTACCGCGATTGGCCCCCCCTAACAACGCTCATTGTCATGTCATGCATCGTCATGCATATGTTTGCATTATATTTATTGTTTCTTCCCACTCTTCTCTCGCCAGACTCCGATACCGACGCTGCTGCTGCCCAGTACGACTACGGTGATGACGACCCCTCCTTGCCAGAGCAACCAGGCAAGCCCCCCTGGATCACTAGATATCGCCTATTCTTATCTATACTGCTTGCATTAGAGTAGTGTAGCATGTTACTGATTTCGGTTAATCCTATTCTGCTGCATAGCCTGTCATTGTTGCTACAGTTGTTACCCTTACCTACTATCCTACTGCTTAGTATAGGATGCTAGTGTTCCATCAGTGGCCCTACACTCTTGTCTGTCTGCCATGCTATACTACTGGGCCGTGATCACTCGGGAGGTGATCACGGGTATATACTATATACTTTATATACATGACACATGTGGTGACTAAAGTCGGGTCAGCTCGTTGAGTACCCGCAAGTGATTCTGATGAGGGGGCTGAAAGGACAGGTGGCTCCATCCCGGTAGAGGTGGGCCTAGGTTCCTGACGGCCCTCGACTGTTACTTTGTGGCGGAGCGACAGGACAGGTTGAGACCACCTAGGAGAGAGGTGGGCCTGGCCCTGGTCGGCGTCCGCGGATACTTAAAATGACACGCTTAACGAGTTCTTGGTATTTGATCTGAGTCTGGCCGTTTGGTCTATACGCACTAACCATCTACGCGGGAACAGTTATGGGCACTCGACGTTGTGGTATCAGCCAAAGCCTTCGTGACGTCAGCGACGGAGCGGCGCGCGCTAGATTGGACTGGAACGCCTGCTAGGCTAGGTCTGCTTCCGGCCGCGTAGGCAACGTGCAGGTGTGCAATGGGCCCAGACCCTTGCGCGCATAGGATTTAGACCGGCGTGCTGACCTCTCTGTTGTGCCTAGGTGGGGCTGCGACGTGTTGATCTTCCGCGGCCGGGCATGACCCAGAAAAGTGTGTCCGGCCAAATGGGATCGAGCGTGTTGGGTTATGTGGTGCACCTCTGCAGGGAAGTTTATGTATTCCAATAGCCATGTCCCTCGGTAAAAGGACGACCCGGAGTTGTACCTTGACCTTATGACAACTAGAACTGGATACTTAATAAAACACACCCTTCCAAGTGCCAGATATAACCCGGTGATCGCTCTTTAACAGGGCGACGAGGAGGGGATCGCCGGGTAGGATTATGCTATGCGATGCTACTTGGTGAACTTACCATCTACTCTCTTCTACATGCTGCAAGATGGAGGCTGCCAGAAGCGTAGTCTTCGACAGGACTAGCTATCCCCCTCTTATTCTGGCATTCTGCAGTTCGGTCCACCGATATAGCCCCTTTACACAGATACCCATGCATATGTAGTGTAGATCCTTGCTTGCGAGTACTTTGGATGAGTACTCACGGTTGCTTTTCTCCCTCTTTTCCCCCTTTCCATTCTACCTAGTTGTCGCAACCAGATGCTGGAGCCCTGGAGCCAGACGCCACCGTCGACGATGACTCCTACTACACCGGAGGTGCCTACTACTACGTGCAGGCCGCTGACGACAGCCAGGAGTAGTTAGGAGGATCCCAGGCAGGAGGCCTGCGCCTTTTTCGATCTGTATCCTAGTTTGTGCTAGCCTTCTTAAGGCAAACTTGTTTAACTTATGTCTGTACTCAGATATTGTTGCTTCCGTTGATTCGTCTATGATCGAGCACTTGTATTCGAGCCCTCGAGGCCCCTGGCTTGTATTATGATGCTTGTATGACTTATTTATGTTTTAGAGTTGTGTTGTGATATCTTCCCGTGAGTCCCTGATCTTGATCGTACACGTTTGCGTGCATGATTAGTGTACAGTCAAATCGGGGGCGTCACAGCTACTCTCCTGCTTTGTTTCCCATTAAGATAAGGTAGATCAGTAGATGTTTTTCTTCTGGGAGTATAAGTCATCAACCGTTATTTCTCAGTAATTGTTTCCCTTATACCTATTGTTGCATACAGGGATATCAAAACTTCCGCTCCGTTTTATTTCGACTTTGATTTTAGTTCAACTGCACAAAAGGAGCCAATGTGTTTAAGGCAAACTGCTGCATTAGTGGGTCCAGTTGGTCTTACCACTTTGCAGAAAGAAGCAGTCACTGTTTGCGCTACATTATAGAAGGAATGATTGAGAAGCTTTACAGAGTATTAGTAGACGCTGGTGACATGACTAGTCTGTAGAGAGCATGGGCAACTCAACAACACGTGGAGTGCAAAATTCACTCCACAAGGAAAGGTATGACCAAGTCAGTTGACAACACATCTGTAACAAACAAGGTCAGTATCGGCCTTCATCCACATGACTGTGCTTTGTTATGTTGTGCTACTTATATTGTTGTATTTTTTGAATAAATGTTTAATTCAAGCTGTTGTATTGCTATCTTTTCCTGTTAAGATAATGAAGATGATTATAGTTGTAAGCGTATGTTTAATCAACTAGTACCACTATTATAGTCATCACGCTTTTTCTATATTTATGCAGACAGGGATGCTCACCTTGATTTTAGTGGAACTGCACAAAATGTTCAGATGGTTCATGTCCTCCATAATACTTCATCATACACAATACATCGAATGGTTCTCTAATCATTCGTTGTCACCTTGAGCCACCGGACTATCTGTTTGAATGGAGCTGCCAACGTGTTTAACGCTTTGCAACATATAAGTATGAAATCCACCATGCTACTCAAGACATTGTTTGATTTCAGTGGAATCTGCACAAAAAGATACGCTGGTTAATCCGGCTCCATGTGCCATTTCAATGTGCAAACTGATGACAAACCATGCTCGTCTGAATGGAGCTACCAACGTCTTCAAGGCAGAATACTACCTTTAAGAAGGGTAAGAAGAACGATAAAAAGAGAGATGGCTGCTTTACTTGTGGTTCGGAGGAACACTAGGCAAACAAGTGCCCAAACAAGTACAAGAAGCCAGGGCAGGACTCCAAGTCTGTCAATGTCACTCTAAGCAACAATGATGGGGCATCTGGGTATGGTATCTGTTTACCGTACTTTCAGTTTGTCAGTCCACCGATTGGTGGGTTGACACTGGGGCCAATATTCATGTGTGTGTTGTTGCGTCTTTGTTTTCTTGCAGCATATAAATACGAAATCCACAGGGATGCTCAGCTTGATTTTAGTGGAACTGCGCAAAATGTTCAGATGGTTCGTGTCCTCCATAATACTTCATCATGCACAATACATCGAATGGTTCTCTAATCATTCGTCGTCACCTTGAGCCACCAGACTATCAGATGACAAACCCTGCTCGTTCCACAATCATAGGCATTACATACTTTGAATGGGAAAAGCTTGTCAAAGTTTAATCATTGATGTTAGCAAGAAGACATTAGTTTAATATATTGGAATTGGGAAACCTTGTAAAATTTTGCTCATTGATGTTAGCCAGAAGACATGCATTTGATATTTTTGAGTGGGACGCCCTTTGCTGTGAGCAACATCGATCGTTTTTTCCTATTCCCGTCTTCAGTTCAGAAGTAAATATTTACTCTGCTGAGATGCATAGTCACATGAATGTTGAATTATGTAAGGTATTTTAAGAGTTTGTTCTGAATGTTGTCTATGTAATGCCAGGCCTTGTGAGTTTGATTGCAAAGTTGAGCTTCGAATGCTGTGGCATGCGGCATCACGAGCTATTCACCGTGCTTCCTGAGAATAATGCTTCATATTGTTTTGCATGTTGATCTAATGCCTGTGATTTGCATGTTAAGAAGATCATCCTATTATGTTGTTTCTGTGCTTAAGAAGTTCATTGTCTTATGTTCCATTCATAGCCTATACGACAACTCGGGTAGGTTAGAGGTGAAACGATATGATCTTCCAACCAACTCATCATCTTAGGCCGTGATTGGATTGTGGTTTTCCAACCAAAACCGCTTGTAAAACTGGCGCTTGTAAATAAAAGCAGATGGTCTTGGGCGAAGTGCTTGGTTGGTCGATTTTGACTAGTAAAATATACACTGGTCTCTCAAATTACACGCGTAACTCGTCGGTTTTTGTTACAGACCTCGGGCCCTCGGTTTCATTACGCCTGTATTTTACGCGTTATTTCCGATGACGAGTAAATTACACTTGTATCTTAATACAGGTGTGAAACAATCCAGAGCTCCCAAGCGCGGCCATACCGTTTCATGCCATCTCAGTCTCTCGAAGGTGCTCATAGGTGTCCGATGATCCAGGCTTCCTGAATGAGCAGCGGGCGCTGTATTAGACAATCCGTAGGGCCCATGAGGCCCTCTCCGTCGTCCTTCGAGTTGTTGTGCTCGCCATGGCGCCGACCATTGTCAACATGGTCAACAAACATGTGGAATCAGGAGATGACTTTATTTGGACAGGATGACAGTAAGGACCCACTAGGGCCATAGTCGTACGTACGCAAGGTCCTCCTTATTATATACAACTATAATTTTTTTGCTTCCTCCTGGTTTCCTAACATCACGTTCCCGCACCATCCTCGACCTATATAGTCAATAAATGAGAGAATTGCACAAGGAGCGGCCGACAGTTGGGACCCAACAGCTCGAGCAGTATTTGTTTTTTTAGGTGTAAGCGGAGTTTTTCTTGAGCGATGTTTTTGTTGTTGTTCAGACGAGCAGGGTATCAACTGGGCGGGCTGTGGCCCGTCTAGCCCAGGCTATTATTTTATGTCGACTAAATATCCAGCCCAGATATTATTTTTTCAAGGTGAAAATGGCTAGCCCAGCTATATTTTTTTGTGGAATACCCAACCCAGGTCAACTTGTTATTCTCCACCCCGCCGGGCTATAAATCTTTCCTATGAGGGATGCATTAGGCCTAATAAGAAAATGGGCTTTAAGAAATAATACATGGGATGTAATTATAAAAACTGGGCTGTAAATATAAAAAAAGCACCAAACAGGTAATTAGTTTCAAAAATATTATTGTTTGAATTTGGAAATTTTAATTTCATTACTTATTGCGCACGCAGTATTTCTTTAGATTTTTACCTAATACAAATTCATTTTGAAATTATATTTAATCTGACTCGAAATTTCAGGATAAATTTCTTTTGGATCCCGTCAAAATGTGGGATTTTTGGTTGAATTCTATTTTGAGAGGTTGGTTGAAATTATTAATCGTTGTCCTGGCTAGAAAATGGGCTGTAATTTTAACAGACTGTAAATGGGTTGTAGTAAATTCCATTAGAATTCGAAAATGGGTTATACACTATTACAAATCGCAAATGGGCTATATGTTCTCTGCCACAGATGTGATGCTCACTTGTGGGCCTACTATATTTTTAAGAATTATAGTCAGTGACGCATACGGAAGGCTTGTGGGCCTACTAAGGCATAAGGAAGGCCTTGTAAACTTATAGTCAAGACATTATTCTAGCAACAGTGGCCGTTGGATGTCCATCCAATGACTGTAGTGCTTCTTCTTCAATCTCGGATATTCTTGCTTCAGTCGCCCAAACCACCGCCGGCGGTGCCGCCTGCTACCGCCTCCCGTGGCCGGCTGTGTTGCCGCGCAGGCTTCACCGGCCCACTCTACTCCCAAACACAATCCGGGCCATTGCTCTACTCACCAACACCTCCTGTTCTTCACCGGCGACGGCGGCCTCACACTGCAGCCGAACCAGTGAACCCTCGTACTTCTCTCTGCATGGGCATCCACTGTTGTGTCTTCGCCGGCTCCGGGTCGTTCCCTTTGCAATATTCGCCATCGTTCACTGTGTTGGTTCTCTTGGCGCGGCGTGGTCAACTTTGTCAAAAAACGACAGCCATCGGATGAGGCATGTACCTGGATTGGCTGACAGTAGGCACCCACATGGCCCATGGCCGCACGCAGTAAGTGCCCTCGTATTATGTGAAAACAAATAATTTCTCCCCCTGACAGGTTTGACCCACCAGCTACATCTTCGCACGCAAGGAAGTGTTTCCTTTATTACGTGGAAATAAAAAGTTTCCTCTCCCTAACAGTTGGGACCCACCAGCTTTATTATGATCCTTTTTGTGAAAATATAGATTGTACCAAAGATGCTAAATTGTTTTCTTTTTATTCTAACTCGAAAAAGAAGAAATAAAAAACCAGAAAACATCTTCTCACGCAAGGAAGTGCCACCTTATTACACGAAAAAAATTGATTCCCTCCGCTAGCTGGGACCCCACCAGATTTGGAGGCTGACTTGTGGGCCTACTAAGTTAACGCGTGCATAGGGCTTTGTCAACTTAGTCAATAAACGATTCTAGCTGCACTGACCATTGGATGTTAATCCAACGGGCGAGCTGCGTCTTCAACGTATGGTCTTGTTGCTCTAGCCACACAAACCTGCGCCCGCCGTACCGCCTGCTCCAGCCTCCCGTGGCCGGCCGTGCTGCCGCGCAGGCCTCACCGCCCGACCATACTACTTTTGGCCAGGCCTTCCCTCTACTTTCCCACACCCCCAGTTATTCTCCGGAGACGGCAACCTCAAGCCGCAGCCGAAGCAGTCAACCCTCGTACTCGGCTCCGCGTGGGCATCCACTGCCGCGTATTCCCCGGCTCCGGGTCGTTCCCTTCCTAGGTCGCACCGTCGTCCACCACCTTGGTGCTCTCGGGCGGTATGGCATCGTCAACGCGGTCAACGAATGACAGCCATCAGAAGAGGACTGTAAGTGGAGAGGCTGACAGCTAGGTCCATGGCCGCACGCAAGGAAGTGCCTCCTTATTACGCGCAAAATAATGATTCCTCTACCTGACACCTCGGACCTACCGGAAGGGCCTTTGTATTTCGCGAAAAAACGTTCCCCCTGACAGCTGGGACCCACCGGCTTTATCTTTGCATGGAAGGAACTGCCTTCTTACCCCTGACAGCTGGGACCAACCAGGTTGAAGCGAAGGTAGAGTTATCTGCCCGGCCGCGAACGTGTACGTACATAGCGGTCGATCAGTGTCTCTACAGCGACGTACCGTGGCCGAGTAAGGAGCAGCACGTGTTGAAGTAGAGGCGCCGACGTAGCATGTCACGCAGTCCCGTCTATATCGTGTACACGTATGTACGGCCACGCTGCAAGATTGTAAATACGGCTACGTACGTACATACGGGCAGGGTCTCTAACGCATACAGTGACTAATCCTGTTCATCGGAAGCCAACCGGCTGGGTCGGAACAGAGAAACTGCGTCGTGTTCATCGGGAGGCAACAGAATACTCGTGTTCATCGAAAGCCCACCGGCTTGGACGGAACAGCCGAAACGAGGTCTAGCGTACCGCAGAACGGAGGAAACGGGCCTTCTGTTCAACCGCGTATGGTCGAAACGGGGTCCTGTTCATCAGGAAGGATCTGGCGTACCGCAAAACGGAGGAAACAGACTTGTGTTCAACCGCGTACGGTCGAAACGGGGTCCTGTTGATCGGGAGGGGTGTGGCATACCACAAAATGGAGGAAACTGACTAGTGTTGGAGCGCCTACGGTCGAAACGGGGTCCTATTGATCGGGAGGGGTGTGGCGTACCGCAAAACGGGACTCCACGGGCTACTGTTCATCCACCGTCGACTTCCTCCAGCCTCCACCAGCTACTGTTCATCCACGGGGTCCTGTTCATCCAGCCTCCCCGGCTACTGTTCATCCAGCCCTCCACGGGGTCCTATTCATCCAGTCTCCACCGGCTACTGTTCAACCCGCCCCTCCACGGGGTCCTGTTCAACCAGCCCTCCATGTATAGGGTCCCTCCACTGGCTATTGTTCATCCACCCCACGCCTCCTCGATCGAGGTCCTATTCATCCAGCGGTAACAGCCTCTACTACCATGGGATCGTGTTCATCCGACCCACACCGGGAACTGTTCATCCAACCACCATCAGGAACTGTTCATCAAGAGGCAGCTTCGATCGGCTTCAGTTCGCAGCAGTAGAGAAGGAATCACTCGGGTTCAGTTAACTGCAAGGGATCGATCGGGGTTCACTAACGTAGCTAGTGCAATCACTCGGGTTCATTTAGATCCCAACGCCTCGCTCGGGTTCAGTTAGAGCGCAACGCCTCGCACACACGCGTGTACGTGTACGAGAGAAACGCGCAAACCTCCGTGCATCGCTCGGCCCCGACCACCCAGCGTAACCGGGAACTCCCCGATATTTTCCTCACCCTCGCTTCTACCATGATTTTCTCTGTCATGGAATTAGGATCCCACCACATCTATGATGATACCGGGTTTTGTCACAATTATCGTCATAGAAGTGTCATAAGCATGACAGAAAAAAATCGTTCGGCCCAAAATGTCAGGGTGTGTCTTTTTTTTTGTAGTGAGCCGAGTGCCGGTGCGGTCCACATCATCATCACCCATGCCAAGCACTGCTATGGAAGCCATGGCGTGAGCTCAGCTGCTACTGAGGTTTCCGCCAGCGGCCGAGCAGATGGACGAGTGGTGTGCCACCATGCAGAGTCGGCTCGGTTTCGCCGGGGCCAGGGGCTCACAGCAAGCTGGCCCGCCACGGCCTCCCCAAGCGACGACGACGGCTTGCGCTGCTGGACGTACGAAAGGGGCCACCCCCACGGTACAGTCCCCACCACGGCAACCAGCGCGAGCGCGACAGAATCAAGAACGTAACGACGTCTCGATGGCCTCCTCTGACCCTCGAGCATGTCTAGGCCAACGGCGGGCCCCGGAAGACAGGTGGAGGGGAGACGCGCGCGTCATCATCGAGCGACGCCATGACGACCCCCATCGGACCAATGGGTGCGACGGTCCCGACGTTAACGAGCCTACGCTAGAGGTTGGCGGGTGCCTGCCTTTCAAGGTTGGGTGCCCTGCCTTTACTTGTGAGCTGCGACAATTCCGTTGGCCGTCCGTTCGTATGTTCAAGCCAGAGATACCCGAGAAGTATGATGGGAGGCTAAACCCGGCAGTGTTTCTGAGCATCTACACCATCGCTGTTCAGGCTGCCAGGGGAAGAGATGAGAAGGTGTTTTCTAACTACTTCCCTTTGGCATTCAAGTCCAATGTGAGGTCTTGGCTGATGCACCTGCCGGAGAACTCCATTTTGTCATGGGCTGACCTATGCCATGAGTTCATTGGCGCCTTCACTGGCGGCCATCAAGAACCAGGGCGGCCCAGTGATTTGCAGCTTCTCCAGCAAAAGGAAGGAGAGTCCACAGGAACATCCCAAATATCCATCCAGCAGCTGTAATAGCTACCTTCCAATCCAATGTGCGTAACCACCGGATTCGTTCCAAGATGAACATGCGGTTGCCCAAGACTGTGAAGGAGCTTTACACTTTGGTGGACAAGTGTGCTCAGATGGAAGAAGGAAGGAAACTCCCAGGACAAGAGGATTGCATCAACGTCGACTCAGAGGATCACGACGAATCCACCAGTCAGAAGAAGAGCAAGAAGCGCAGCGAGAGGCGCAAGGATAAGGCATTGACTATCGAAGGGTCGGCCACACCTAGTACCGGCAAGAAGGCTAAAGCCGAAGCTCCTGGCAAGGAGGCTGCCGTGTGCGCTGACTGCCGGGAAGCCGCGACTGCCAAGAAAGCTGGAAAGGCGATGAGCCGTACTGTAAGATTCATCGAACCAAGAGCCACGACCTTCAAGAGTGTTATTAGGTTGAGCAGCTCATCAAGAGGCAGAGAGCAAAATATGAGAAGCATGATAAGCAAAAAATTCAGAATGCTGCTGGCGGGAAGAGCCGAGGCGGTGAAGCAAATCGCCCCGGCAAACCCTTCCGGAACCAAGGAAAACCCGCCAGAGGTCAAGAGAAGGAAGCTTGCAATGATGAGAGTGATGGAGGGGATGAAGAGGAAACTAGTGAGCAGGAGTTCCAGAAGGCCACTGACGCCATGTGCATTGACGGAGGTGCATCCCTACACTCCTCTCACCGCCAACTCAAATGGTGGGCACGTGAGGTCAATGTGGTGGAACCGGTGGTAGATGCTCAGAAACCACTCAAATGGTCACGCACACCCATCATCTTTGACGAAGAGGACCATCCTGGCCGTACCACTGCAGTAGGATGTTTTCCATTGTTGGTCTCTCCAACAATTCACAACCTCAAGGTCACAAAGATGTTGGTTGATGGTGGGGCCTGGTTGAATCTGATTTCCCCAAAGGTCATCAGCAAACTTCAGATAGCAGAGGAAGAGCTAAAGGTCATGGGCACGTTTCAAGGAGTTAATCCCGGCAGGAGTCATCCTAAGGGAAAGATCACGTTGCTAGTAACATTGGGGGGGGGGGGGTTGAACTATCAGACCGAGAAGATTGTGTTTGATGTGGTCGACCTCCCCCTGCCATACAGTGGGATCCTTGGACGCCCAGCCTTGGCTAAATTCATGGCGGCATCCCACTATGCCTACAACACCTTGAAGATGCTTGGGCCAGTAGGATTCATTTCCATCATATCAGATGAGAAGGACACAATCACTTGCGTGGATAAGATGTACCAGGACACAGTCGCGTTAGAGGCAGCAGGAGCAGCAGTTCTCGCCAAGGAGAGCAGAGGAAAGAAGAAGGATAGCAGGGACGCTAGCAAAGAATCTGGGAAGCATACCTCTTCGGAGTGCGCTGCACCTGTTGATGACTTGCCAAAGAGTTCCAACAGCAAGAGGTCCAAGGTTGCTGCACCACAAGTGAAGAAGGTCCCGGCAGGGTTGGCTGGCGTTGATGGTACTATCAGCGCCACCCTTGATGACAAATAGGAAAGCACGCTTGTTTCCTTCCTGCGTGAGAATATCGATGTGTTTGCCTGGAAACCATCCAATATTCTCGGTGTTCCCAGGGAGGTAATCGAGCACCACCTTGTTGTCTGCCCACACGCCCGACCTGTCAAGCAGAAAGTTCAGAAGCAGGCCTTGGAGAGGCAGCAGTTCATTGTAGTGGAGATCAAGAAGCTTGAGGCAGCTGGTTTGGTCCAAGGAGTGCTACATCCAACATGGTTAGCAAATCCAGTGGTTTTTCGGAAGGCTAACGGGAAATGGAGGCTTTGCATAGATTTCACAGATCTCAACAAGGCTTACCCGAAGGACCCATTTCCCTTGCCGTGCATTGATCATATTGTGGACTCCACTACAGGCTGTGATTTGCTCTCCTTTTTGGATGCATACTCTGGATATCATCAAATCTTCATGTCCAAAGAAGACGAATAGAAGACCTGATTCATCACCCCATGCGATATGTACTGCTTTGTCCGCATGCCATTTGGAATAAAGAGTGTCGGGTCTACTTTTGCAAGGATAGTCCAGATTGGTTTTGAGCCACAACTGCACAGAAACATTGAGGCTTATATAGATGATATTGTGGTCAAGACCAAGGACAGAGCTACCCTCATCCAGGATTTGGAGGAGACATTTACTAATCTGCGCAAGATCAACTTGAGGCTCAACCCAGAGAAGTGCGTGTTTGGCATCCCCTCCGGCAAGCTACTTGGGTTCTTTGTATCCCATCGGGGGATCGAAGCTAACCCGGACAAGAGCAAAGCTATCGAGCAGATTCAAGCGCCCAGGACAGTCAAGGATGTGAGGTGTTTGACAGAGTGCATTGCCACGCTAAGCAAATTCGTCTCCAAGTCCGCCGAGCACGCCATGTCGTTCTTCAAAATCCTGAAGAAGGCAGGACCCATGAAGTGGACCCCAGAAGCAGATGCAGCTTTGCAAGAGTTGAAGGCCTACTTATCCTCTATGCCCACCTTGGTTGCCCCCAAACCCCAAGAGCCATGGCTGCTATACTTGGCAGCAACCAATCAAGTTGTTAGCATGTCCTTGGTGGCACAACGGGAAGTGGGAGAAGCAGAAAGTGAGCAAGGACCGGCAGATCCAGACAAGGATCAGGCAGAAATGGGCACGACAGCAAGGGCAACCCCAAGGACACGGCAAATAAGAAAGTGGTGCAGCGCCCAGTGTACTTCATCGGTTCCTTGCTATAGGGAGCCAGATCGAGGTACTCTGGTGTGCAAAAATTGATCTTTGGTCTCATCATGACCTCAAGGAAACTGCGCCACTACTTCCAAGCCCATGAGATCACGGTTGTCACTCGCTTCCCGCTGTAGAGAATACTCCGAAACCCCGAGGCTACCGGTGGAATAGTGGGCTTTGGAGTTATCCAACTTTGGCCTGAAGTTTGAGAGCACATCAACAATTCAGAGCAAGGCATTGGAAGAGTTCATTACAGAATGGACGCCAACCCCTGGTGAGGAAGTGCTGCAAATAGTTATCCCCGGCAAGGAAGCGCCCCAAGAATGGATCATGTATTTCGATGGTTCCTTTTCCCTACAAGGTGCAGGGGCTAGTGTGCTTCTCGTTGCCCCCTCCGGGGAGCACTTGAAGTATGTCGTCCAGATGCACTTTGCCCGGGAACAGGCGACCAACAATACAACAGAGTATGAAGGGCTCCTTGTCGGGCTAAGGATTGCTACAGAATTGCGAATCAAGAAGCTGGTCATTCGAGGAGATTCACAGCTTGTGCTGAGACAAGTCAACAAGGATTACCAAAGTCCATTGATGGAGGCATACATTGAGGAAGTGAGAAGATTGGAGGAACACTTTGACGAATTGCAAACAAAGCACGTACACCGTACGGAAAACAGCATAGCCGATCATCTGTCAAAGTGTGCTGCGCAAAAGCTTCCCGTGGAACCAGGAACTTTTGTTCTCCATCTTACTTAGCCCTCCGTATCCCCAGCAACAATGGCCCGGAAAAGGAGAAAGATGGACTCCGGTAAGCCTCTCCCGGTATAGCCTCCCTGGGCTCCTGGTAGGGACCCTGCCGGAAACAGCTCCTCATCGCTTGCCGGACCGCATCCTCCAGCCGAGCCTATGGTCCATGCGAACGAGGAACATGCCCCCACAGTGAAGGAGGTGCCGCTAGTCCTTGTTGCCGAGCCCCAGGCTCCAACTTGGGCAAGGCACATAGTCCATTTCCTCCAAACCGGAGAACTTCCCGATGACCAAGATGAAGCTGAAAGAGTAGCCCAGAGGGCCAATATGTATCAGTTTGTCGATGGCACTCTATACACAAGGAGGCCCAACGGTGTGAAATTGAAGTGCATCTGCCGGGAAGAAGGAAAGGAACTATTGGCTAAGATACACAAAGGCATGTGCGGCTCCCACATTGGATCAAGGGCATTAGTTGGGAAAGCATTCCGACAAGGATTCTATTGGCCCATAGCCCTCCAAGATGCGGTTGAGCTAGTCACCAAATGTGAAGCCTGCCAGTTCCATTCCAAGAACATCCACCTGCCTGCACAAGCTCTTCAGACAATCCCTTTATCATGGCCATTTTCGTTCTACGGGCTCGATATCCTCGGCCCTTTCCCCCGAGCTGCCGGGGGCTTTGAATTATTGTACGTTGCTATCGACAAGTTTACAAAGTGGCCGGGAGTAGCTACCGTGAGAAAGGTGACTGCTCAATAAGCTATCAAGTTCTTGAAAGAATTGGTGTATCGTTTTGGAGTCCCAGCAAGGATCACTACCGACAACGGCACCCAGTTCATGAGCCGCGCCCTCGGAAGCAAGATCTCATTTGCCTCTGTCGCGCATCCCAGAAGCAATGGGCAAGCTGAGAGGGCGAACACTGAAGTGTTGCAAGGACTCAAGACAAGAACCTTTGATACGTTGCAGAAACACGGCAGGCGGTGGATCGATGAGCTGCCGGTAGTTCTCTGGTCCCTGAGAACGACACCAAATTGAGCTACAGGGCAGACTCCCTTCTCCTTAGTCTATGGGGCAGAAGCAGTTATCCCCACGGAACTCATTTACGGGTCACCTCGAGTGCTTGCCTATGATGAAGTAGCGCAAGATCAGCACTGGCGTGACGACGTTGTGCTACTCGAGGAGAACCGTCTCCGGGCTGCTACGCGTGCTGCACGCTATCATCAAGCCCCGTGTCGCTACCACGGCCGCAGGGTTCATGCCCGGTGTTTTGAGGAAGGCGACCTTGTCCTTAGGTGCGTTTAGTCCGCCAAGGGTTCAAACAAGTTGACGCCGAAGTGGGAAGGCCCTTACCGGGTAGTTCGAGTCACCAGACCTGGTGCAGTCCGTCTGGAGACCGGAGATGGCATTCAATTGCAAAACTCATGGAATATTGAGCATCTCCGCAAGTTCTACCCGTAAGGCGCGTCTGTCGGGCCCTTCCCGGAAGCCACCCTTTTGTACAGGCCTTGCCTCAGTTGCATGTAACCCCTTGTACAAAGCCAGGCGCAGATGCTGAGCAACAGAGAAATAAGCGAAGCGCTGGGGGGGCCCGACCAAGTTGCATGCATGCATGAGCATTTCAAGAGCATTGCATAAGCATTTCATGAGTATTGCATATGCATATAGATAAGGTCGCATCTTGCATCATTTCCATCTGCATAAGACTGCAGGTTCCCGTTGTGAGCTTGGCCGCTACCGGGAGTTGGGAAGATGAACCAGCACTGCGATCTCCGGCAAGCCGAATAGGTAAGTTCTACCACTTTCCATAAGTGTTCTGTAAGCTGAAACTTGTGCATGAGAAAACCTCGCAGCTCTTTGAAACTTAGGTGCTCCCATCCCTGGACTCGAACGTTGCTTCGGCCAGGATGGTCGCAGTAGCCTTCGGTGAAAAGAGATTGGCGGGGGGTTGGTCCCTTTATTTATGCTCGGTAGGCTCTGTTCTCCGGCAGCTAAATAAAAGGGTACCGATAGGATAGCCTGCCGGGGAAAACTCGTTTATTTAAAAGTAAAGAGGCATTCCACCTCTGCATGGGCGTATAAATGCACGAGTTCCCGGGAAGGTTCATCTTTGTCATTAATATGCTGATAATACAAGTACAAAGTCTTACAGGACACAGACATGGACTCGAGAGATTACATTATTTGAACTAAAATTTGGCAAGTGCCGACAGATTTAAGATTGAAAAAAGATAAGCGCCATGTAAACTCCTCTCCCTATCCCTCTTGTCACAGGTAGTGCGGTGGGAAGAGAAAAGGGCGGGAGGCGTGGCGACACAATGCCACCCTGATCCTGTCAGGGCCTGCCAAACACAACCCGACAAGATCCGGAGTGGCAAGGATGCAAATGAGGAAGACGAAGGGAGCGCCTCAGCAACGCCCTAGTCACCACTCCCAGGACCAATCCAGAGGCTCCAGCACAGGCACCGGCAGAGAAGGACGTCAGCGCCTAGCTGGAAGACCACTGGAGGAAGCGGAAGCACCAGATGGGCGACCCTTTCCCCGGCAACTGATAAAATGGTGATAACGGTGCCGGGGAAAGGAGGGGAAAGACAGAAAGACGAGGCAGCAGGTCGCCAGTACAAGACGAGTGCATCAGTGCTATCGTACTCCGACTGGACGGGCTGCCTCCCGCTTTCTCCGTCTTCCCTAGCTTAATATTCATCAACACCGTCCCAGGGGAATGCCGACCTCGCGGTTCGGCACCTTCCCCGGAGAGACGGCAAGCGACCAAGACGGCCAGGGGGCTCGGGGCGCGGCGCTCCCCACCTCGGTGGGCAGGAAGGCGCGCCTCTCGTCAACATCAGCCCCAAGGCCTCCAGAAGGGGCAGTGCTGGGATTACCAACGATCCCCAGCCCTGCCTCCCCGGCGAGCATCGAAGACACCGAGAACCTTGTCACCAAGCCAACAAGTAGTAACAACCCGGGGCTGAATGCCACGCTTCCTGATGGGCAACCAAACGTGGCAAAAGGAGCAAGCATTTCCCCACAATGGGGAAGCTTGATATCCCCCACGCCACGGGCGGCTTGTCCGCGGCGTCTTCTCCAAGCTTGGACTAGGCTCACTCCCCAAGCACCGACACAAACACTCGGCGGGACCAACCCCAGGCTAGAGCCTGGGGCCTGGCCCCAGGCTCTTCTCTTCAACATAAACAATAGGAGGCAGAAAACAGAAGAGAGGGAATGCAAGGATGGATGACTACCCTCTCCCCTCGCCCCTCCTTTTATAGGCGAGCCAAGGAGGGGTGCTGCTCCCTCAACTAGCGACCACTGCCCTCCAGCACTAATTCAAGATAACCGGGCCCTCGCCTTGACGCTCTCCCGCACCACGCGCCTCCGTTACCTACCCCGCGCGATGCATGCAACATACATGGCTAAGGATAATGGCGTGGTGGGAAGAGTGAGTTAGCAGTTTCTACCCCGTGCATTAAATTCATTCATGAGCCATTACAAGGGCGGCCCCACCACGATTGGCTTTACACGACGCGTGGGAAAACCGGAAACTGGCCCGGGCTCAAGATTAATGAAGAAGCAAAGAAGACCTCAAGAGGCCAACCTCTTCCACACCCCTGCCCGTGCACTTATTAGGGCCTACCCCGACGACGCTCGACAGCATGTTCGGGGCAGGTCCGGGGGCTTCTGTCGGTGCAACAAACCCTGGGTCCGTTGCCCAGACTGTGCACAGGCACGGGAGCAAAATTACAGCACTGGACCAGGACAAAGTACAGAAGACCAAGATCTTCAAAGGACCAACATACGGATCAAGAGGACCAAGACCAAGCTAGAGAAGTAAGAAACCACCAGGAGAAAAGCCTTCCTTGCCAGGCAGGCGAGCCTGGTGAGGATGGGGTCACCCCGGAAGAAAACCCCCAAGATGCCCCAGCAGGGCCTACCGGGACTCGTGGAAGCGGAACCACCTCACCAAACCACCTCACCACAACGCACGTCGTTGATCATTGCGGTGTCATGCTGCAAAGTGACTAAGTGCAAGCCATTTTCCACATGGCAGCCTCTTTCTACAGGAGATACCTACAGACGACACCCGTCCTGCGACGTGTCAAGCGAGCAGGCGTGAAGCTGGCAAAACAGCTGGCAAGGCTTGCCGGGCAAGCGAGGATGTGACGTTGAGCGGCGCATTTAATGCGCCCTATCAGTCTGCAGAGTTAGGTATGATAGCACTACTTGCTATCTTATTAGTGCATAATGACTGATATGCCACTGTGGTGACCCCTTAGCCTATAAAAGGAAGCAATGCTAACCTTAGAAAGGGTTAGTCCCTATGTTAGTGAATCCACCCCCTCATATTTTGTACGCTCATAGCCATTTCGCCCCAAGGCAACCCTGTCGGGCAAACGCACTACGACCACCACCATTTTTCCACCATCAACCCACCGAAGCAGGAGTAGGGTTTTAAGCCTCACAGCGGCCCAAACCTGTGTAAAATTGCTCGTGTGATCTCTGCCATGCTGCCCCACGCTCTTCTGCTCTTTGTGAAACGTGACATCCCCCCGCCGAACCAGCAAGGGACCCTTGGTCCCATAGGTGGCCGTGGTTTCCCACGACAGAAGGCACCATCGAAATACATGATCCATTCTTGGGGCGCTTCCTTGCCGGGAATAACTGTCTCCAATACTTCTTCGTCAGGATTTGGCGTCCATTCTGCAATAAACTCTGCCAATGCTCTGCTCTGAATAGTTAACGTGCTCTCAAACTTCAAACCAAGGCTGGATAACTGCAAGGCCCACTCCACTATCCTGTCGGTAGCCTTAGGGATTCGGAGTATCCGTTGCAAAGGAAAACGGGTGACAACCGTGATCTCGTGGGCTTGGAAGTAGTGCGCAGTTTCCTTGAGGCCATGACAAGGCCAAAAATCAACTTTTGCACGCCAGAGTACCTGGATCTAGCCCCCTGCAATAGGGAGCTGACGAAGTAGACTGGGCGCTGCACCACCTTCTTCTTTGCTGCAACTTTGGGGCTGCCTTCGATGCCTTGCTCTTCTCTATCTTCATATGTATCTAAGCTTGCCGGGGTGTGCTCACTTTCCTCTCCGAAGGGGACACTGGCTGTGGTTGCCGCTTCTTCCACTTCCCGCTGCGCCACTAGTGCTGCACTAACCACTTGATTAGTTGCTGCCAAGTATAGCAGCAATGGCTCTTGTGGTTTGGGAGCGACCAAAGTGGGAAAGAGGACAAGTAGGCCTTCAAATCTTGCAGTGCAACGTCTGCCTCTAGAGTCCACTCCATGGGTCCTGCCTTCTTCAAGGTTTCGAAGAACGGCAAGGCACGCTCGGCAGACTTGGAAATGAACCTCTTGAGTGCGGCAATGCATCGAGTCAAATGCCTTATGTCCTTAACTGTCTTGGGTGCTTGAATCTGCTTGATAGCCTTGATCTTCTCGGGGTTGGCCACTGTCTCTCGGTGGGACACAAAGAAGCCAAGTAGCTTGCAGGAAGGAACGCCAAACATACACTTCTCCGGGTTCAGCTTCAAGTTGATCTTGCGCAGGTTAGTAAACATGTTTGCTAAATCCTGAATAAGGATTGATTTGTCCTTGGTCTTGACCACAATATCATCCATGTAAGCTTCAATGTTGCTGTGCAACTGTGACTCAAAACCTATTTGGACTGCCCTTACAAAAGTGGATCCGACGCTACTCAACCTGAAAGGCATCCTCACGAAGGAGTATGTGCCACACGGAGTGATGAAAGTGGTCTTCTCTTCGTCTTCCTTGGACATAAAGATCTGATGGTATCTAGAGTACGCATCTTGGAAAGAGAGAAAGTCACACCCGGAGGTTGAATCCATAATCTGGTCGATGCGCGGTAAGGGAAATGGGTCCTTCGGGGACGCCCTGTTCAGATCTGTAAAATCTATGCACAGCCTCCATTTCCCATTAGCCTTGCGTACCACCACAGGATTTGCTAACCATGTTGGATCCAGTACTCCTCTGACCAGACCAGCTGCCTCAAGTTTCTTGATCCCCTCGGCAATGAACTATTGCCGCTCCAAGGCTTGCTTTCGGACCTTCTGCTTGACGGGTCGGGCATGTGGGCAGATAACAAGGTGGTGCTCGATTACCTCCCTTGGAACACCGAGGAAATCACATGGTTGCCAGGCAAGCACATCGATATTCGCCCGCAGGAAGGCAACGAGCGCGCTTTCTTATTTGTCATCGACGGTGGCACTGATAGTGAAATTACCATCAGCGTCAGCCAGCCCTATCAGGACCTTTTTCACAGCGGGTGCAGCAGCCTTGGATCTCTTGCTATTGGAACTCTCCAGCAAGTCATCAACAGACGCAGCATACTACATAGAGGTACGCTTCCAGGATTCCTTGCTGGTGTCCATGTTAGCTTTGTTCTTTCCTTCACTTTCCTTGGTGGGAACAGTGGCTTCAGTGGCCTCTACCGCGACTGCCTCCCGGTACATCTTGTCCACGCAACTGATTGCGTCCTTATTGTCTGATGGAATGGAAATGACACCTATCGGCCCTGGCATCTTCAAGGTGTTGTAGGCATAGTGGGATGCCACCATGAATTTGGCCAGAGCTGGGCGACCAAGGATTCCATTGTACGGCAGGGGGGTCGACTACATCAAACACGATCTTCTCAGTCCGGTAATTAAACTCTCCGCCGAATATCACCGGCAGCATGATCTTCCCCTTAGGACGACTCCTGCCGGGGTTGATTCCTTGAAACGTACTAGTGACCTTGAGCTCTTCCTCTGCTATCTGAAGTTTGCTGATGACCTTTGGGGAAATCAGGTTCAACCCGGCCCTGCCGTCAACCAACATCTTTGTGACTTTGAGGTTGCGGATTGTTGGTGAGACCAACAACGGCAAGCACCCTACCGCAGTGGTGCGGTCAGGGTGGTCCTCTTCGTTGCAGATGATGGGCATGCGGGACCACTTGAGCGGCCTCCGAGAATCTGCCGCTGGCTCCATGACATTGACTTCATGCGCCCACTGTTTAAGTTGGCGGTGAGAGGAATGCAGAGATGCATCCCCGTGAATGCACATGGCGTCAGTGGCTTTCTGGAATTCCTGCTCGCTGGTTTCCTCTTCACCCCCTCCGTCACTCTCATCATTGCAATCCTCCTTCTCACGGCCTCCGGCGGGTTTTCCTTGATTCTGAGGAGCCTTGCCGGGGCGGCTCGCTCCGCTGCCTCGGCCCTTCCCACCAGCACCATTCTGACCTTTTTCCTTATCACAGTTCTCATATTTAGCCCTCTGCTTCTTGACGAGCTGCTCAACCTGATGACACTCCTGGAGATCGCGGCCCTTGGTCTGATGGATCTTGCAGTACAACCCATCACCTTTCCCAGCCTTCTCGGTAGCCGTGGCTTCCCGGCGATCATTGCACGCGGCAACTTCCTTTCCGGGTACCTCAGTCTTGGCCTTCTTGTCGGTACTAGGCATGCCCGATCCCTCAACGGTCGTCAGTGTCTTATCCTTGCACCTTTTATTGTGCGTGTTGTTCTTCTTCTTCTGACTGGTGGCCTCGTCATCATCCTCTGAGTCGATGTTGACGCCATCCTCTTCTCCGGGGAGCCTCCTCCCCTCCTCTACTCGAGAACACTTATCCACTAGAGTATAAAGCTCCTTCACAGTCTTGGGCAATCGAACGTTCATCTTGGAATGGATCCGACGATTACTCGTGTTGGACTGGAACGCGGCTATCTGATACATCAATTTTGCATCATGCTTTTATATTGATATTTACTGCATTATGGGTTGTTATTACACATTATATCACAATACTTATGCCCTTTCTCTCTTATTTTATAAGGTTTACATGAAGAGGGAGAATGCCGGCAGCTCGAATTCTGGACTAGAAAAGGAGCAAATATTAGAGACCTATTCTGCAAAACTCCAAAAGTCCTAAAACTTCACGGAGAATTGTTTTGGAATATATAAAAAATATTTGGCGAAGAAAGCACCAGAGGGGGGCCACCTACGATCCACAAGGGTGGGGAGCATGCCCTACCCCCTGGGCGCGCCCCCTACCTTGTGGGCCACCTGGAAGGCCCCCGATGCCCATCTTCTGCTATATGGTGTGTTTTGACCTCGAAAAAATCAGAAGGAGGCTTTCGGGACGAAGCGCCGCCGTCTCGAGGCGGAACTTGGGCCGAACTAATCTAGGGCTCTCGCGGAGCTGTTCTGCCGGGGAAACTTCCCTTCGGGAGGGGGAAATCGAGGCCATCGTCATCACCAACGATCCTCTCATCGAGAGGGAGTCAATCTCCATCAACATCTTCACGAGGACCATCTCCTCTCAAACCCTAGTTCATCTCTTGTATCTGATCTCTGTCTCAAAACCTCAGATTGGTACCTATGGGTTGCTAGTAGTGTTGATTACTCCTTGTAGTTGATGCTAGTTGGTTTATTTGGCGGAAGATCATATGTTCGAATCCTTAATGACAATTAATACTCCTCGGATTATGAACATGAATATGCTTTGTGAGTAGTTACGTTTGTTCTCGAGGATATGGGAGAAGTCTTGTTATAAGTAATCACGTGAATTGGGTATTCGTTCGATATTTTGATGAGATGTATGTTATCTCTCCTCTAGTGGTGTTATGTGAACATCACTACATGACACTTCACCATGATTTGGGCCTAGAGGAAGGCATTGGGAATTAATAAGTAGATGATGGATTGCTAGAGTGACAGAAGCTTAAACCCTAGTTTATGTGTTGCTTCGTAAGGGGCTGATTTGGATCCATATGTTTCATGCTATGGTTAGATTTATCTTAATTTTTCTTTCGTAGTTGCGGATGCTTGTGAGAGGGGTTAATCATAAGTGGCAGGCTTGTCCAAGGGAGGGCAGTACCCAAGCACCAGTCCACCCACATATCAAATTATCAAAGTAACGAACGTGAATCATATGAGCATGATGGAAACTAGCTTGACAGTAATTCCCATGTGTCCTCGGGAGCGCTTTGGTTTATATAAGAGTTTTTTCAGGCTTGTCCTTTGCTACTAAAAGGATTGGGTCAGCTTGCTGCACCCTAGTTCTTGTGTTACTTGTGTCGGTGTTCTGTGAACTGGGGTACCCAGACTTGCCTGCCCGTGGCCCACGGCATGGCTCCACCGACGGCCTGGTACGGCCCACCTTCAGCATCAACAACACAAGAACCTCACGAGGTGGACGACGCCAAGACCTCTAGAAGGAGCGGCCTCCTCAGGCTGGCTCCTGAGGAGCAAAGATCTCTATGCAAGCCTCCACCTCATGAGGTTTGGATGACGGAAGCCATGAGGACCAATACCAGGCGGGCGCCAGCAGGCACAGTACTACAGTTTCCTCTTTGGTGCTAAAGAGGCAAGCGGAGGCGCGGAGTCCTAAGGAATCAGCCAAAGGTTTCCATTTCCATGCAACAAGACCAGGACTGCCAGGACGGCAGGAAGGAGGTCATCGCCGAGCCCACCACGGCGTCACGAGTAGAAACTTTGCAGGCGAAGACCACCTTTCGCCAGGATAAGACGTACTAGTTGTCTCCCTTAGAATTTAGCCGTTGTGGGATCCCTTCCCTCCTTCATTTTGGGGGAAGTGGACTGAGGCCACTATAAATAGGTCCTAGCCACCACCGTAGGAGGGGATCGGATCATTGAGACCATCCTCTCCCTCACCAGCTCAAGAACACAACTCCTGAGGTTTTTTCTTCCACTGCACTAGTTCATCCTCAGCCCACCTCGAGGCCAATCCACCACAAATCAGGAGTAGGGTTTACACCGCAAGGTGGCCCGAACCTAGGTAAACTTTTGTGTCCCATTTCCTTCCTGTTCATCGAGCTAAGCTGTGAGACGAGCAAGTAGGTAGGCTGGGGCGGTTGAGTTCTTCGCATGCACCCCAGTGTTCAAAACTATCCAGGGTCTGCAGAGCCCGGAATCTGACATTTGGCATGCCAGATAGGGGTGCGTCGAAGATTCGCCTCTCCGTTCGCTGCACTCCACCCGCGTCGTTCGACTTTCATGGCGAGCGCCGCGCCACCGACAGGGCCGACGGGCGCATTCGAAGGCGGCGTGGGTCTCCGATCTTTCACCCCCGCTCTGCGACGGGTGCAGTGGCCGCCCAAGTTCAGGCCAGAGCTGCCGCCTTGATAGGATGGCGCGGCGGACCCGGCTGGGTTTCTCTAGGCGATTTTGGTGGCCGGCGGCGACGACAAAGTCATGGCTAACTGGTTTCCCATGGCCCTCGCGGGAGCGCCACGCGCCTGGCTCCTTGGCTTGCCAGAGTCTTTAGTGGCCTCCTCGGAGGAGTTGCGCAGCCTCTTCGTCGCGCGCCGGCACCCCCCGCCGTCGCGGCCCTCCTCGGCGGCTCGCAGGCGCCGCCCTCGGACCGCCACGTCAAGCAGTTCTTTCACCAGGTGGGCGCTGCCCACGCACAGCAAGGAGCGCCACCGGGATTGGTGGCGCCTAAGTCCGACCTCACCTTCGACTCCCGCTAGCCAAATTCTTTGCACCAAGTAGAGATACTACTTGTGCTTCCAAGCATCCCTTAAACCAGTTTTGCCATGAGAGTCCACCATACCTAGATATGGATTGAGTAAGATCCTTCAAGTAGTAAGTTGTCATCGGTCCAAGCAATAAAAATTGCTCTCTAAACATGTATGATCTATTAGTATCACAAGCGGCAATATAAAGTGACATTCTTTTGCATTAAGATTTTGTGCATCCAACCATAAAAGTGCATGACAACCCATGCTTCCCTCTGCGAAGGGCCTATCTTTTACTTTTATCTTCTACCCTTATACAAGAGTCATGGTGATCATCACCTTTTCTTTTCACACTTTTTTCTTTTGGCAAGCACTATGTGTTGGATATATATATATATATATATATATATATATATATATATATATATATATATATATATATCCACTCGGATGTAGGTTATCATAAAGTATTATTGTTGACATTACCCTTGAGGTAAAAGGTTGGGAGGCGAAACTATAAGCCCCTATCTTTCTCTGTGTCCGATTGAAACTTTGAACCCATAAGTATCGCGTGAGTGTTAGCAATTGTGAAAGACTAAATGATAGTTGAGTATGTGGACTTGCTGAAAAGATCATACATTGACTCTTTCCGATGTTATGATAAATTGCAATTGCGTCAATGACTGAGATCATAGTTTGTTAGTTTTCAATGAAGTTTCTGATTCATACTTTACCTTGTGAACGAAATGTTACTTTGGCATAAGAAATTATATGAAAAATATATGTTTCTATTCTAAAGATGATCATGATGCCCTAATTTCCGTATTTTATTTTATCGACACCTCTATCTCTAAACATGTGGACATATTTTTCGATATTGACTTTCGCTTGAGGACAAGCGAGGTCTAAGCTTGGGGGAGTTGATACGTCCATTTTACATCATGCTTTTATATTGATATTTATTGCATTACGGGCTGTTATTACACATTATATCACGATACTTATGCCTTTTATATCTTATCTTATAAGGTGTACATGAAGATGGAGAATGCCGGCAGCTGGAATTCTGGACTGGAAAAGGAGCAAATATTAGACACCTATTCTGCACAACTCCAAAAGTCCTGAAATTTCATGGATAATTTTTTTAAAATATTTAAAAAATATTGGGCGAAGAAAGCACCAGAGGGGGGCCACCTGCCATCCACAAGGGTGGGGGGCGCGCCCTACCCCTTGGGCGCGCTCCCTGCCTTGTTGGCCACTTGGCAGGCCCCCGATGCCCATCTTCTGTTGTCTGGTGTGTTTTGACCTGGAAAAATCAGAAGGAAGCTTTCGAGACGAAGCGCCACCGTCTCGAGGCGGAACTTGGGCAGAACTAATCTAGGGCTCCGGCGGAGCTGTTCTGTCGGGGAAACTTCCCTCCGGGAGAGGCAAATCGAAGCCATCGTCATCACCAACAATCCTCTCACTGAGAGGGGGTCAATCTCCATCAACATCTTCACCAGCACCATCTCCTCTCAAACCCTAGTTCATCTCTTGTATCCGATCTCTGTCTCAAAACCTCATATTGGTACCTGTGGGTTGCTAGTAGTGTTGATTACTCCTTGTAGTTGATGCTAGTTGGTTTATTCGGTGGAAGATGATATGTTCAGATCCCTAATGATAATTAATACTCCTCTGATTATGAACATGAATATGCTTTGTGAGTAGTTACGTTTGTTCCTGGGGGCATGGGAGAAGTCTTGTTATAAGTAATCATGTGAATTTAGTATACATTCAATATTTTGATGAGATGTATGTTGTCTCTCCTCTAGTGGTGTTATGTGAACGTCGACTACATGACACTTCACCATGATTTGGGCCTAGGGGAAGGCATCGGGAAGTAATAAGTAGATGATGGGCTGGTAGAGTGACAGAAGCTTAAACCCTAGTTTATGCGTTGCTTCGTAAGGGGCTGATTTGGATCCATATATTTCATGCTATGGTTAGATTTATCTTAATTCTTCTTTCGTAGTTGCGGATGCTTGCGAGAGGGGTTAATCATAAGTGGGAGGCTTGTCCAAGGAAGGGCAACACCCAAGCACCAGTCCACCCACATATCAAATTATCAAAGTAACGAACGTGAATCATATGAGCATGATGAAAACTAGCTTGACAGTAATTCCCATGTGTCCTCAGGAGCGCTTTGCTTTATATAAGAGTTTGTCTAGGCTTGTCCTTTGCTACAAAAAGGATTGGGTCACCTTGCTGCACCTTAGTTACTTTTGTTACTTGTTACCTGTTACGAATTATCCTATCACACAACTATCTGTTACCGATAATTTCAGCGCTTGCAGAGAATACCTTGTTGAAAACCGCTTGTCATTTCCATCCGCTCCTCGTTGGGTTCGACAGTCTTACTTATCGAAAGGACTACATAGATCCCCTATACTTGTGGGTCATCACTAGCATAGCTACCGGGTGGATGTTTGGAATATTTCTGTGGACTCGGTTGAACCTCTGCATGTACTTCCGAAGAGTCTCTCCTTCCTTTTCTGGGAGGAGCTGCAAGTTGCTGGGCCACCCTGGTTCTTGTTGGCCGCCTATGAAGACGCCAACGAAATCATGGCACAGGTCAGCCCAGGTCGAAATGGAGTTCTCCGGCAGGTGCATCAGCCAAGACCTCACATTTGGCTTGAGTGCCAAGGGGAAGTAGTTGGCGAACACCTTCTCATCTCTTCCCCAGGCAACTTGAACAACGATGGTGTAGATGATCAAGAACTATGTAGGGTTCAGTCTCCCGTCATACTTCTCTGGTATCTTCGGCTTGAACGTGTGAGTGGATGGCCAACTGACTTGCCGCAAGTCACGGGTGAAGGCAGGGCACCCAACCTCGAAAGGCAGGTCCCGCCTTCGGCGAGCGTGGGCTCATCGATGTCGAGGCCATCGCGCATGTCGGACTGGCAGTGGGTGTCGTGATGTCGGTCGATGGTGACATGCGCGCCTTCCCTTTGCTGTCTGCAGGACTCGCCGTTGGACTTGACACGCTCGAGGGTCGGACGAAGCCATCGAGATGTCATCGGGTTCTTGATCGCGCGGCTCCCGCGCTGGTTGACGTGGAGGGGATTGCACCGTAGGGGTGGCCCCTTCCGCGTGGCTAGCAGCGTGGGCCGTTGTCGTTGCCTGGGGATGTCGTGGCGGGCTAGCCCGCTTATCCTCCTGCCTCGGCGAAACCAATCAAGCTCTGAATGGTGGCTCTCCACTCATCCATCTGATTGGCTACTGGCAGAAATCTCAAGAGCAACTGGGCCCGCGCCATGGCCTCCAAAGCAGTGCTTGGCATGGATGTCGATGAAGATCGTAACGTCGCCCGGCTCCTAATGGTGCCGGTAGTGGTCGCGTCGTGCTCTCGTTGTCGTGAGCCAGTCGCCAAGATGGCGTGGTGACGAGGTGGAGGCGCTTGTGGACCAGCGGCTCCATTTGGTGCATTGGCTAGGTCAGCTCGCTCCAGGGGTGATGCATGCACTTTGGTTGCGCACGTAGCAGGGGCGACCGGAGGATTGCGATTCGCCCCAGAGCGAGTGCCACCATTGTGGTTGTGCCTTCGGCCGGGCGGAGAGGCGCGGATGGAATGATCTCTCCACCCGTACCTCGTAGAGCATGGCCGCTGGGATGGTGTTGGTGTTGTCCTTCTCCGGTGCCTCCTCACTACTGCAGGATGCTACTAATGTGACACTACGATCAGAGACCCTTCGAGAAACTGTGTGCGATGCAATGATCGCAAACGGTGGTGTTGGAAAACCGTCAGAAATGTATAAAACATTTGCGATGACGGATGCATCAAACACGGTTCAGGTTTTAGTTGCGTGTGCGATGAAGGGCGTACGATTCAGTTCAATTACCTTTTTGCGATGAGGAGGAACAAAAGAAACGGGCAGCCAGATGAAGGTGTGTGCGATGTACAGCATACGTTTCACTCGGATGAACTGTTTGTGATTAGGCAACACAAAATAAACGGACAGCCCGATCAAGGTGTCCGCGATGTACAGCATACGGTTCACTCGGATGGACTGTTTGTGATTAGGCAAGAGAACAGAAACGGTTCAATATAACAAGATGTGTGTGATACGCGGCAAACAGGTCTGTAATCAGAACTGTGTGCGAAGACCGATAATAACGCACACGATTACTTCTAATAAGACGTATGTGATATGCTCTTTCTATACAACATCTATTGGCCATTGTGGGACGGGCGGTCATCCGGATAAGCCATAAGGATGCAAAGAGGCATTCCTATCAGCAAGGACTAGGTGTTCCATGATACGTCTCCAACGTATCTATAATTTTTTATTGCTCCATGCTATTATATATTCTGTTTTGGATGTTTAATAGGCTTATTTATACGCTTTCATATTATTTTTGGGACTAACCTATTAACCCAAGGCCTAGTGCAAATTGCTGTTTTTTTGCCTATTTCAGTGTTTCGCAGAAAAGGAATATCAAACAGAGTCCAAACGGAATGAAACCTTCGAGAGCGTGATTTTTGGAACAAACGTGATCCAGAGGACTTGGAGTGGACGTCAAGCAATCAACGAGGAGGCCACGAGTCAGGGGGCGCGCCTACCCCCCTGGGCGCGCCCTCCACCCTCGTGGGCCCCTTGTGGCTCCACCGACCTACTTCTTCGTCCTATATATACCTACATACCCCGAAACCATCGAGGAGCACCACGAAAACCTAATTCCACCGTCGCAACCTTCTGTACCCATGAGATCCCATCTTGGGGCCTTTTCCGGCGCTCCACCGGAGGGGGCATCGATCACGGAGGGCTTCTACATCAACACCGTAGCCTCTCCGATGATGTGTCAGTAGTTTACCACAGACCTTCGGGTCCATAGTTATTAGATAGATGGATTTTTCTCTCTCTTTGGATATTAATACAAAGTTCTCCTCGATCTTCTTGGAGATCTATTCGATGTAACTCTTTTTGCGGTGTGTTTGTCGAGATCCGATGAATTGTGGGTTTATGATCAAGATTATCTATGAAAAATATTTGAATCTTCTCTGAATTCTTTTATGTATGATTGGTTATCTTTGCAAGTCTCTTCAAATTATCAGTTTGGTTTGGCCTACTAGATTGATCTTTCTTGCAATGGGAGAAGTGCTTAGCTTTGGGTTCAGTCATGCGGTGCTCGATCCCAGTGACAGTAGGGGAAACGACACATATTGTATTGTTGCCATCGAGGATAAAAAGATGGGGTTTATATCATATTGCTTCAGTTTATCCCTCTACATCATGTCATCTTACCTAATGCGTTACTTTATTCTTATGAACTTAACTCTAGATGCATGCTGGATAGCGGTCGATGTGTGGAGTAATAGTAGTAGATGCAGGCAGGAGTCGGTCTACTTGTCACGTACGTGATGCCTATATACATGATCATGCCTAGATATTCTCATAATTATGCACTTTTCTATCAACTGCTCGACAGTAATTAGTTCACCCACCGTAATACTTATGCTATCTTGAGAGAAGCCACTAGTGAAACCTATGGCCCTCGGGTCTATTTTCCATCATATTAATCTCCCGTCAACTAGCTATTTCTATCGCCGTTTATTTTGCTTTCTTTACTTTTAATCTTTATCATAAAAATACCAAAAATATTATCTTATCAGCTCTATCAGATCTCACTTCTGCAAGTGGCCGTGAAGGGATTGACAACCCCTTTATCGTGTTGGTTGCAAGGTTCTTATTTGTTTAGGTAGGTACGAGGGACTTGCGTGTGGCCTCCTACTAGATTGATACCTTGGTTCTCAAAAACTAAGGGAAATACTTACGCTACTTTGCTCCATCACCCTTTCCTCTTCAAGGGAAAAACCAACGCATGCTCAAGAGGTAGCATTCCACCAGTAGCTCATGTAAGAAAACTATCAAGTTAAGTGTGCTCAGGCTGGAGCAGCCATCGGATGGGTGACTAGATGGGAAGTTGTGTCGATGTTAAATTAGGTGATGGGATGGGTCATTTCGGTCAAATGACCGAAATGCCCCATTCCCTCAGCTAATTTAACCTCGAGGTCCTTGTTTTTTTAACACATGTTAAGAAGGTCTACCGCATTACTTTTTGACAATGTGCGATACGTGGTATAGAGTTGATCCATCCGACCTATTTGTGATGGAATAGGCCGTGTGTGTTGTGGGGAAACTCTTGCTAGTATTCAACCGTTTGGGATTGATGAATTCATCACCGACGGGATCCCTAGTGTGGGCCGTGTTCATCTGATCATCATCTACTTCTTGTGCTAGCTTGATGCTAAGTTTCCATTAATTGATGGCGTTTTATGAACACGCCACCGTTTCCCGCCATTTCCTCACCTGTTTCCCGCCACCCTGCTATATTGCGCATAGGGGGCGCGCGACGCACGGAGGTGACAAGCGCAGCCTGTAGCACATCCACCTTTTCCAAGCATGCCAACCCACCAAAGCGCCGCCTCTGCCATCAACCTCGTCGACGAGGAAAACGAGCAGGTGCCACGGCCTGTCGAGGCCGAGGCGCTCCCCGGCAATGCGATGGACGACGCTGTGATGCGCGTCATCGCCAGGGTTGAGCAGACCTTTGGAGCATGGCGCTTGAGCGCCACGGATCAAGATAGGCATGTCAGCGCCGACAGGCTGCAACTAGCTGCACAACATGATCGATGGCGCACCGTAGAGCAAGCTAGGCGCAACCGCGCCGATAGGCTGCAGCTCGCCGCATAGCGGGACCGTTGGAACCCCGCAGAGCGAGAGGCGCGGCACGCCGCACAGCAAGAGCGGATCCATCGGCGCTTGCCTGTTGTCGACACGGCGTCGTAGCTGGGTACACGTCCCGTCAGTACCCACGTTCCTCGCCAAGAGTGGGTAGAGGCCCTCAGCACCGTACTTGCACCAGATGCCAGCCACGCCGTACTTGCACCAGACGGCCGCCGCGCCGTTCACATGGGTGACGCCGTTCGCCTTGTCCGCGGCCCGCTGGATGCCAACGCGCTGGTCCGTAGGCTCGACCGCCTCCTTGGCCCAGGTGTCCACCTGGGCGCAGTAGAGGAACATGGCCGTCGCATCCTCGAGCTGGTGATCTTCGATGAAATAGCCAACTTGGAGCTCGAGATCGCGCTCCAGATGTACCGCGAGCGTGTTGTCCGCTAGGACGAACGCCTGCACGAGTTCAGGCAGAGCCAAGAGCTACCCTAGGCAAGGGCTGCTGGTCATGGTCTCATGGACGCGTTTTATTTTGAAAAGTTGTTTCGACGTGGATAGCTTTGTATTCACAACAATCGTAGTATTGCTCCGTTTCAATGTGTGTACTCTGTTTTCCATTTTTATATGTTCTGTTTCAATGTGTGTATATACGCTTTCCATTCTGTATATTTGGATGATAACAGCTAGATTCAAATTAGTATACAAAAACAGATAGAAAATGGAATTCATAATATATATATATATTAATTGTTCATTAGATCATCACATAATATATATATATATATATAATATCATCACATATACGTGATGACACTTAACTACTAGGTACAATGCATAAAATTGAAAACGAACAATACTAAAGCTAATAATCCCTCCTGGGGCCAGTATTCCGGTAGCCCCTCGCCAGCAGCTCCCTGGTGCACGGAGTCTTCCCAGTGCGGAGGCAGTACTCCGTCTCCTCCGCCTCGCAGCGCTTGACATACCGATCTTCCTCTTGCTGGCGGACGCGCGCGGCCGATCTTGCCATTTTGTTGGGAGCCCACCGGAGCTCCTCATCGATGGCACGCTGGAGCTTATCAGCCCACCTCCATGCAGCGAAGAGACGCCCAGCGCCTATGTCCTTCCTCGCGAAGTACCCGTCTTCGCACACCTCCTCGGCACGACAACGCGCCCGCCCCAAAGCTCCGCCGCCTCCTTTTTCCAGGCGGCTTCACGGGCTTCACAGGCCGCCTGGTACCTGGCTTCCTACTCCGCCATCTCCTTCTTGAACGCCACTTGCCTGGCTTTCTCAGCCAGCGGCACTGACTTCCACAGACAAAGATTGTACTGGCCCCAAAACCAATCCAAAGTTGGGGGGTCCGGCGCAACCTTGTCAGGCGGCGCGTAGGGGTCCTCGTCGCTGCTAATCGAGTGAGCGTCCTCGGGGGGTGGCGACTCCTTGTCGGCATGTGGGCAGACCGGCGGCACCATGGCAGAGATTTGAGAAAGAGAGAGAGAGTGCAAGCGAGGGGAGGATGTAGATGAGAATGCAGGCGGGACGATGTGAGCAAGGTAGTATTTATTGGCAGCCGGAATCTAGATCGACGGGGACAGTACACACGCCGGTCGCCAGAATTTACGAGTACTGTAGTTTGAATTACACACAATTCCCGCAGCAAATCCGTGTGTGAACATAATAGCTGACGGTTTCCAATACAGAACCATGTGTGATTAATGATCCCCGCCAATCACCTACCAAACCTCGAGCCGCGAGATAGAGTGCCAATCGTGTGGGGGTGGGTTGTCTTGCCAGATCTTTACATTTTCTTTTTTGAACACCAGATATTTACATCGTGTGATGATTTTTTAACTCGCACACAAGTACACAAAAATATGATTTTTCAAATTGTTTTGGATAGGCGTTGCATGTAGATGTAGTTCAAATTTGAATTACGGTCATTAAATGGTTAGAAAATCACTTAAATGTCTTTAAAAGGTCAAATGACCCCTGAAAATTTCCAAATTTTCACATGACAGTTGTATTAGTGCGCGTTAAACGTAGGAAAAAAATTTAAGGCCGTAAGAGGAAGCTATCTCCCGTCCATCAGCAAACATGCATTGTTCCCTCTCGGAACCATAAACCTTCTAGTGACTTGCTCCGGTTTGTGAGGGGTGTGTGTCCAAACTTTCGTCAAATAGGCCAATGTTTTTACCACATCATCTTGGTGGCATGTCATTAAATCAAGCAAGGTTTCATGTTTTTTGATCATTTTTTAATTTTTTTGAATTAAAATGCCATGGCATGCACTCCATGCATGTGCCCATACCTTGACACCAATATGTTTGAAAATTCATTTGAATTTACTGCACATGGAATTAACTCGCACGCAAGTAAACAAAAATATGATTTTTCAAACCATTTTGGTTAGGCATTGCATGTAGATGTAGTTCAAATTTGAATTACGGTCGTTAAATGGTTAGAAAATCACTTAAATGTCTTTAGAAGGTCAAATGACCCCTGAAATTTACGAAATTTTCACATGACAGTTGTATTAGTGCACGTTAAACGTAGGAAAAAATTTGAAGGCCGTAAGAGGAAGCTATCTCCTGTTCGTCATCAAACATGCATTGTTCCCTCTCGGAACCATGAACCTTCTAGCGAGTTGCTCGGGTTTGTGAGGGGCGTGTGTCCAAATGTTCGTCAAACATGCCAATTTCTTTACCACATCATCTTGGTGGCATGACATTACATCAACCAAGGTTTCATGTGTTTATGATCAGTTTTCTATTTTTTGAATTAAAATGCCATGTCACTCCATACATACGTATGCATGTGTCCATGTCGTGAGACCAACATGTTTGAAAATTCCTTCTAATTTACTGCACATGGAATTAACTCGCACACAAGTACACAGATATGATTTTTCAAACCGTTTTGGTTAAGCGTTGCATGTAGATGTAGTTCAAATTTGAATTACGATCATTAAATGGTTAGAAAATCACATAAATGTCTTTGAAAGGTCAAATGACCCCTAGAATTTTCCAAAATTTCACATTACAGTTGTAGTAGTGCACGTTAGACGTTGAAAAAAATTCAAGGCCGTAAGAAGAAGCTATCTCCCATTCGTCATCAAACATGCATTGTTCCCTCTCGGAACCACGAACCTTCTAGCGAGTTGCTCCGGTTTGTTAGGGGTGTGTGTCCAAACTTTCGTCAAACATGCCAATTTCTTTACCACATCATCTTGGTGGCATGACATTAAATCAAGCAAGGTTTCATGTTTTTCTGATCATTTTTTAATTTTTTTGGAATTAAAATGCCATGGCATGCACTCCATGCATGTGCCCATGCTTGACACCAATATGTTTCAAAATTCCTATGAATTTACTGCACATGGAATTAACTCACACACAAGTACACAAAAATATGATTTTTCAAACCGTTATGGTTAGGCGTTGCATGTAGATGTAGTTCAAATTTGAATTACGGTCATTATATGGTTAGAAAATCACTTAAATGTCTTTAAAAGGTCAAATGACCCCTGAAATTTAGCAAATTTTCACATGACAGTTGTATTAGTGCACGTTAAACGTAGGAAAAAAAATTGAAGGCCATAAGTGGAAGCTATCTCCCGTTCGTCATCAAACATGCATTGTTCCCTCTCGGGACCATGAACCTTCTAGCGAGTTGCTCCGGTTTGTGAGGGGTGCGTGTACAAACATTCGTCAAACATGCCAATTTCTTTACCACATCATCTTGGTGGCATGACATTACATCAACGAAGGTTTCATGCTTTTCTCATCATTTTTCTATTTTTTGAATTAAAATGCCATCGTCACTCCATGCATACGTATGCATGTGTCCATGTCGTGAGACCAATATGTTTGAAAATTCCTTCTAATTTACTGCACATGGAATTAACTCGCACACAAGTACACACATATGATTTTTCAAAATGTTTTGGTTAGGCGTTGCATGTAGATGTAGTTCAAATTTGAATTACGGTCATTAAATGGTTAGAAAATCACTTAAATGTCTTTAAAAGGTCAAATGACCCCTAGAATTTTCCAAAATTTCACATTAAAGTTGTAGTAGTGCATGTTAGACGTAGAAAAAATTTGAAGGCCGTAAGAGTTAGCTATCTCCCGTTCGTCATCAAACATGCATTGTTCCCTCTCAGAACCACGAACCTTCTAGCGAGTTGCTCCGGTTTGTGAGGGGTGTGCGTCCAAACTTTCATCAAACATGCCAATTTCTTTACCACATCATCTTGGTGGCATGACATTACATCAATCAAGGTTTCATGTGTTTCTGATTTTTTTTGGAATTAAAATGCAATGCCACTCCATGCATAAGTATTCATGCATATGTGTCCATGTCGTGATACAAATATGTTTGAAAATTCCTTCTAGTTTACTACACATGGAATTAACTCGCACACAAGTACACAAATATGATTCTTCAAACCGTTTCGGTTACGCGTTGCATGTAGATGTAGTTTAAATTTGAATTACGGTCATTAAATGGCTAGAAAATCACTTAAATGTCTTTACAAGGTCAAATGACCCCTACAATTTTCAAAAATCTCACATTACAGTTGTACTAGTGCACGTTAGACGTAGAAAATTTTTTGAAGGCCGTCAGAGGAAGCTATCTCCCGTTCGTCATCAAACATGCATTGTTCCCTCTCGGAACCACGAGCCTTCTAGTGAGTTGCTCCGGTTTGTGAGGGGTGTGTGTCCAAACTTTGGTCCAACATGCCAATTTTTTTACCACATTATCTTGGTGGCATGACATTACATCAACCAAGGTTTCATGTGTTTCTGATTTTTTTTAAAAAAAATTGGAATTAAAATGCCATATCACTCCATGCTTAATTGTGTCATAGCCGTTAGACCAATATGTTTGAAAATTCCTTCCAATTTACTACACATGGAATTAAATCACACACTAGTACACGAAATGTGAGTTTTCAAACCGTTATGGTTAGCTGTTGCATGTACATGTAGTTCAAATTTCAATTACGGTCATTAAATGGCTAGAAAATCACTTAAATGTCTTAGAAGGTCAAATGACCCCTGAAATTTTCCAAAATTTGACATGACAGTTGTATTAGTACTACAAAATTTCTTGTTCATTTAAAACACCATCCGTTGGCACTTTATTCCAAATTCGTCTTTCACAGCTAATAAAAAATATTGACAACATCCCACACAGTTGTTTTCTAGGAACCGTTTGCGATGAAAATATCTGGGTCTATTTAAGTCTCCCTCCTCAAGCTTCGCTGGATCGTCTGCTCTAGTGCCGGCAACCCCCGAATCCACGAATCCCGATCCCCATTCCCGCACCCCCTTCTTGCAAAGATGAGGCTGTGGAAACGCTTCGTGAAGGCCCGTACGATGGCCGCGTCCCCCCCCCCCCCCCCGAGCGCCTCCGCCTATGCCGAGAGTGCCACTGCGTCCACATTGAGCGCGGCCGCTTCCGCCGAGAGGGCATCTGCGGTAGCCGACAGGGCAGCTGCAACAGTCGAGACGGCTGTAGCTGCTGCTGCTGCGACAGCGGCTGCAAACGCCGAGAGTGCTCGAGCTGCCGTCTGTGCCGCTGATGTCGCCCTGGCCCGGGTCGAGGCCATCCATGCCAAGATCAAGGATGCACACGCCATGATATTCCAGGCCACCTCGGACTCCAACATGCAACCCACGTCAGAAAAGGCGGCGGTGGCCATGGAGCACTTGCTTCCTCATGAGGTCGCCGAGCGGGAGTTGGAGATGCAGGAGGCGGCGGAGATCGAGGAGCGCCGGGAGGAGGAGTTGCGCGTGGCCGAGGTCGAGGTAGAGAAGAGTCTGTCCGTCGAGGAATCGGCGGTGGAGTACCAATGCGAGCTCTGGCGCAGCCACTACTACGAGTACTACAACCTTGAGGGCGGCGCCGATGACGAGGACGAGGACGCGGTTGACTTCAGCAGGGGGACGCGGAGTCCACCAATGGCGGCATGTCGCCAGGACAAGTCATCGACGTCTCATCTCACATCGGCAATGCATAGGCCAGCGCGGCGGCGGATTTTTAATTATGCGTACTTAGGCTTTGTTTTTAATGCCGGTCTTTTGTTAGAGCAATGTTTAGGTCAACTGGCTCTGTGTAATTACTAAATTTGCTCGATTCGGTAAGTGTGGTCTGTCTGCTGTACGCTCTTTTGTGTGCCCAAATTAGCAAGCGATGTTAAATTATGCAATGACGTACCCGGGGAAATTTCCACCAAAATTTGAATTATCAAACTCATCCCATGCACGTAAAGCAGAAGAATCGTTTGCGATGCACACAATCGTTCAAAGTGAATGGTCCGGCGGCACCACGCGTGTTCAAAGTGAATGTGCCCATGCCTTGGGACCCAAATTTGAATTGTCAAACTCATCCCATGCACGTAAAGCAGAAGAATCATTTGCGATGCACACAATCGTTCAAAGTGAATGGTCCGGCGGCACCGCGCGCAAAGTTTCCCTCCACATTTCCAAAATTTTGGCCTACTGCCAAAATATCTACCCACGCCCCCTTCCCCACCCCCTTTTCTCCCCGACTACAAGTCACATTTCCCCTGTTTCCTCCTTCCTTCCTTCCTTTCTAAGCTATAGCCGCTTCCTCACTCTCGCCGTCTCGCATCCTACCGCCAGGGTCGCCATGGTCTTCTTCAAAGACATCTCCAGCGGTTCCTCCTCCGGCGACTACTCCTTCACCACCCGGGTATGCCTCTCTTCTCTCTCTCGGGCTATGACTTGGAATGAAGGATTTTTGCCCGGAGGTCGATTTGAGTCGTTTCTACCTCTTGTAGCTCCCTAAGACCATCAGTGGCAACGAATGGAGTGGGGTGGCTAAAGATCTATCTGCTCATTGTCACCATCAATCTCCATGCGTGAAGCTACTTGCGTTTGATTCTGTGGACACTGGGAGGAAGTTCCTGGCATGTGCAGAGAAGGTTAGACCCTCTTCCGTTGTTACAAATCATTTGTTAGATGTGATTCAGACACTGTCACGGTCCCAACCCATTCATACCACACCTTCAACCAAACGCATCCTAAGACAGTGTCACAGTTTGTACCTAGTATCTTAAATTGTTGCCATCTCATCAGTGGTGCCATTAGAAAATTATTTGGCACCGCTTCAGCAGTTTGTGCAGCCAACTTTGGTCCACACATCCGAGCAGCAAAGCAGTAAAATACTAAATCTTTATGGCACGAAGGAACTGGGCATCGGAGCAACTACGTGCTCCGGAGTCCGGGTCCCTGATTTTTTTCCGCTGCATCGGCTCGCCAGTTCAGGGCACCGGTGCGAGATGTAGCAACAGTTGTCTTTACACCAGTTTTGGCATACATAGTGGACGACCTTAGTGCTATTAGTTCTATGTTACTAAATTTGTGCATGTACACACCTGTTAGTATCAATTTGCTGTCATCCAAACACTGTCGCTATGCTGTTGCAGTTATATTTACCTTCCTCATAAAATGTTCAATTTGTTATTTATTGTACATGAGTAAGAACTTGTAGCGTCGTTGTAGTTAATTATAGCTTCTGATGTTCCAGAATTTGGTTGTTGTCTCAGTACCAATTATTTCATTTGCACATTGATCTTTTTGAGAAGATATGTCATAATTAACATGTTTCTTCAGTTTTTCAAAATAAGCATTGGTGATTTTCTATGTTGCTATAAACCCATTTCCCCTACAATTGTTACTGATCTAGTTTTAAATATTATAGGATGAACGGAAGTGTTCTTACTTGGAGTGGGTTGATCAAGAGTGGCCACAGTCTTTGAAGATGTGCCTAACGAAGCTCTGGAGCATGTATGAGGAAGTGAACACAGCTAGGCTTAGAGAAACTCTTGTCAACGCTGAAGCATATTTCAAGATGCGGGATAAAAAGTTGAAGGTGGAGAATGAGCTCAGATTTTTTTAAAGACTTTGCTAAGATGGTGTTGGCGAAGGAGGAGGCACTTTCCCAGTTGGCCCGTGCAAAACGGGTTCTTACTGAACTGAAAGCAGAGGTGGATAAGACGAGCCTGGATGATCTCGATTAGGGAAATGAATATATTGTTCTTATGAAGTTGAACTAGCTATATGTTGTACTGTGTTGTTTTCATGTAGCTACCGTACTGTGATGTTATAATATATTTATGTGCCTGATATGAAATTGGCAAACAGCTGTTCGATATGAAATGTGAATTTGTGTAATACTGGAATTATTAGTTGTAAACTAATAATCCTGCTAAATGTGTCATGGACCTTTGCAAACGGTTCTAGCAGTAAAAGCGGTTGCGATGGATAGCCCAATGCCACACAGTTTTCTTCATCAAATCGTGTGTGATATGGTTGTTAAAAGGAAACAGTTAACCAAGGAAGACCGTGTGTGATACTTACACCTTTCACACACGAGCCTACACATAAAACTATGTGGGATTTACGTCCAAACGGAAACGTTTTCCCTGGATTGACTGTGTGGGATGTACATAAGAACGGAAACGTATTCCTTGGATTGACTGTGTGTGATATACATATGAACGGAAATGTTTTTCTGGGATTCACCGTGTGGGATGTACATACCTACAGAAATGATTTTCTCGGATTACCGTGTGGGATGTACATACCTACGGAAATGATTTCTGGGATTCACCGTGTGGGATGTACATACCTATGGAAATGATTTTGGGATTCACCGTGTGGGATGTACATACCTACGGAAATATTTGGGTTTCGATGCCTCGCCCGATCGCACACGGCCCCAGCCTGGGTCCCAGGAGGGCCTATCCCCGATGATTTCTGGGTCGTGTGGGAAGGACACCCTATCGCGCACACTCACTTGGCGACGGTTCCAAGTGCCGTCGTGGAAAGGGGTAAAAACCCGTTTGTTTATGACCGACGCGCACCAGTGCCTGCTCCTATTTCGGTCACAGGGGAGGTGGTGACGCCGCCGCCTAAGTCGACCACATCCCCCCCAGTGTCCATATCCCCAGGCGTCCCCGTAGCCCCCACAGCGTCATTGGTCACGCGTGGCGGGGCCTTCAAGGAGGACGACCGGGCAGGGGCATAGGGTTTCTTCTTGGGCGCCATGGACGATGGAGCCGTCGATGAAGAGAACTATGATGAATATGATGCGCTACATATGCTTCTCGGGTTCGCGCAAGCGCTTCCCCCCTACCTGGCGTGCCTAAGATGTCGTGGGAAACCTCGACCACCTATGGGTCCATGAGCCCCTTGTGGTTCGGCAGTGGGGATGAGCATGTTGCACAAAGAGCAGAGAGCATCACGCAGCACGGCAGAGATCACACGGACGATTTTACCCAGGTTCGGGCCGCCCTGAGGCGTAAAACCCTACTCCTACTTTGGTGGATTGATGGTGGATTCTGGCGGAAACATAGCGCTCTTGCCCGGCAGGGTTGCCTCGGGGCGAGAGCAACTACTCACGTATGAGTGTACAAGGGTCCGAATCCTTTCTATGGTTGCCATGGGCCTCCTTTTATAGATCAAGAGGTCACCACAGTGGCAAATCAGTCATTGTGTACTGATTAGATAGCAAACAGTGCTATCATACCTAACTTTGCAGACAGGGCAGAACACATTAAATGCGCCACTTAGTGTCACATCATGGCCTGCCCGGCAAGGCTGCTTGGCCACCTTTTCTCCTGTCTGCATGACAAGTCATTGGACATGTGTCATTTGGAGGTGATTTCCATAGGAAGTGGCTGCCATGTGGCAAGAAACAACCACTTAGTCATTTGGGGGCTTGACACCGCACTGATCGATGACTTGCATCGCGACGAGGTGGTGCGGTGGAACCTTGGCGAGGTAGCTTGCCTTCGTAGGACGGTCTTTGAGGCTTGCTTCCAGGGTAACCTTGACCTGGCCATGCTCGCCTGCCCGGCAAGGGAGGTCTTCCATTAGTGGTGTCTTGCTTCTTTAGCTTGACATGGTCTTCTTGATCTGCACTCTGATTCCTCAAAGAGGTGATTCCTTGTGCTTGGTCTGGTCTTGGATGTTGTAATCTTGATCTTAGGCATGTGCACAGTCTGGGCAACAGACCCAGGGTTTGTTGCGCCGACAATGAGAGTGCAAATATTTCTTCAATATTTAATCTTATCAACTCACAAAATAATATAAGTGAAGCATGAGATTGTATGTATTTCTTTAAAATTTAATCACTGTTGTGCTCAAAAAGATATAAGTGAAGCACTAGAGCAACTGCCTAGCTCAAAAGATTTAAGTGAAGCACATAGAGTATTCTAACAAATCATGATAAATGTGTGGATCTCTCAAATAAGCATGACCAGAAAGGATGATTGTGAAAAACTAAAAAGAAAATGAAGGAAAGACTTATATAATACACGATGCTCCAAGCAAAACTCATGATATGTGACGAATATAAATATAGCTCCAAGTAAAATTACCGATAGTTGGTAGAAGAAAGAGGGGATGTGGCATCCCCAAGTTTAGTTGCTTGGGAATCCCTGAATATTACCTTGGGGTGCCTCGGGCATCCCCAAGCTTAGGCTCTTGCCATTCCTTATTCCTTCATCCATCGCGATCTTACCCAAAACTTGAAAACCTCAATCACACAAAACTCAACAAAACATTGTGAGATCCGTTAGTATAATAAAACAAATCACTACTTTAAGTACTATTGCAAACCCATTCATATTTTATTTTTGCACTATACCTACTGTATTCTAACTTCTCCATGGCTTATACAACCCGATACAATCCATAGTTTCATCAGAACAAGCAAAATAATGATCAAAAACAGAACAGTCTGTAGCAATCTGAACATTGACCATACTTTTGTAACTGCAAACATTCTGAAAATTTTGGACAACATGGGCAATTTATATATCAACCGTGTGTAAAAAGTTCAGAAATTTATCACGCTCCAGCAAATGTCAACAATTCTGCTACTAGACGCAAAAGTTTCTGTTTTTGCACAGAATCAAAGCAACTATCAACCAAATCATCCCAAAGGCTTTGCCTGGCACAAACAGTAATTAAAATATAAAAACACAATCATAACAGTAGCATAAGTGTGTGCTTATTGAAAATAGAAAAGAAACAAAAATTAAAGGATAATTATTGGGTTGCCTCCCAACTAGCGCTATTGTTTTACGCTCCTAGCTAGGCATAATGTATAGTTTCAAGTGTTGTCATCTTTGGTTTTAGTTCCATAGGTGGACCTCATGATTGACTCATATGGTGCACTACTGGAAACAGGAGATTTGCCATCAGCCAGCTCTTTGCCTTCGGCTGGCTGACAACAAAGAGGTCCTTTACCGTCCGCTTAAAATAAACGGACAGCAAAGAGTCGGCGTACGGCAAAGAGGTCCTTTGCCATTAGCTAGTTCCTTGCCGTCCGCCAGCTGACGGCAAAGAAGCTGGCGGACGGCAAGGAGGTGGGTGGGGTCCAGTGGAGGCCTAAACCGTAATGACCCACCGGTCCCACCTCTTTGTCGTCCGCCAGAGGACGGCAAAGAGATGGGTACGTAAATGGCCGTCCCGCCCCGTCCTCTCTCTCTTCTCTCTTCGTCTCCTTCCCATCCCCACCCACACCCGCGCCGCCGTAGCCGGCTGCCCCGCCGCCCCACACCCCTCCCCTGCGGCGCCCCGACCTCCATCGCGCCCCCCCGCCCTTTCCACGTCGGCCCGCCCCCGCCCCCTCCCCTGCGTCGCCATCCCCGATCCACACCCGCGTCACCGCCGCCGACCCCGTCCACTGTAGCTGGCCTCCCTGCCGCCCCGCACCCCTCCCCTGCGGCGCCACGACCTCCACCGCGCACCCGCATGCCCTTCCACGTCGGCCAGCCGCACCGCGGCCGTCCAGCCGCCCCGCCCCCTCCCCTGCGTAGCCGTCCCCGCCCCGTCTCGCCGCGGTCGTCAGGCCTCCCCTCCACCGGGCCGCCTCCTCCTCCAGCGGCCTCCCTCCCATCCATCGGCCGCCCCGCGCCTCCTCTACCGGCGATCCCCTGTAGGTGAGCTCCTGCCCCCTTTTTTTAGTTTAGTTTCTGTTTTAGTTATAGTTTTAGTTTAGTTTTAGTTTTAGTTTATTTTAGTTTAGTTTATTTTAGATTAGTTTTAGTTTAGAAGAAGAAGAGTGGAAGGAGGAGGAGGAGGGAGGAAGAGGAGGAGGGAGAAGAAGAAAGAAGAAGAAGAAGAAGAATAAGAAGAAGAAGAAGAAGAAGAAGAAGAGGAGGAGGAGGAGGAGGAGGAGGAAGAAAGAATAGGAAGAGGAGGAGGAGGAGGGAGGAAGAGGAGGAGGAAGAAGAAGAAGAAGAAAAGAAGAAGAGGAGGAAAAAGGAGAAGAAGAAGAAGAAGAAGAAGAAGAAGAAGAAGAAGAAGAAGAAAAGGAGAAAGGAGAAAAAAGAAGAAGAAGAAGAAGAAGAAGAAGAAGAAGAAGAAGAAGAAAAAGACACCCCGACCCCGACACCCCGACACCCTAACACCCCGACCCCGACACGACACACCGACACCCCGGCACGACACCTCGACCCCGAGCCCCGACCCCCGACACCCTGACACCACACCCCGACACCCTGACACCACACCCCGACCTTGACCCCGACACCCCGACACCCTGACACCCCGATCGACCCCGACACCCTGACACCACACCCCGACCCCGACCCCGATGGGGTCATATATTTGTGAATTATGAGTAAGGTCGTATATTTTCCGATTTGGTTATGCAAAACATCATATATATTTGTGTTGATCGGCTGGATTTAAATGTGCAGTTGTTTCATCGCTGCGAGGGTGTGGTGTTTGACGACCTCCTCATGCGTTCGACAAGCTCCGCCCCTGCGTTCGTTGGTGAGCACAAATGACATCTCCTCCTCCCCCCTTCATTTGCTATGTTCCGGTCTTCGTGTTGATGAAACTTGCTAGCTATAGGTGTCAATCATCAGTATGCGTAACCACTATGCGTCGCCCGCTCAAAAGGGTTACATCTATAAATATGCATGCATTTGCATATTTATAATCATGATTCTTTCGAATTGTCCAACGTTATCCATGGACAGACTGAGTATGTGTAGATTGGGTTCATTTTCCCATATGCTCTGCTCCGGATCCGATGCAGAATTTCGTCAGTGCCTCCCTGTTGTTCTCCGGGTTCACATCCTCTCTGCTTATTGCCGAGACATGTATCAGGAGAACAGCGGGGAGGTGCTGCCAAAATTTTGCATCGGATCCGGAGCAGACCATGGGAAAACGAACCCAATCTACACATACTCGGGTGGGATTAGGACCTATCTTTACCTATTAGCGTGTAGGTTGCATGGACGTAATAAAACTGACAAACTCCATTAGCTGATGGATATGGTTCGCTTAATTATGTATATATTTCTTGTGTGTCCAGTAGGAAGTCAATATGAGTGTCGTGCATGGATGTACACCGGTTACACTAGACAGAAAGTTTGGACTGAGGAATGGTTAACAAAAACCAAGGGGTTTGTTAGAGCCGCATTTGCAAATGGCCAGAAATTAAGCTGGTGCCCCTGTGTCCGGTGCGACAACTATAATAAGAGGGACGATCTTGAAATGAGTAAAGACCTGTAGAAGTTTGGTTTTACGCCTGGTTACACGGTCTGGACATTTCATGGTGAGTCTGCCCAATGGGCCAGAGCCGAGGTGGTTCATCGTCGCACCGACGAGCATGGTATCGGGATGGAAGACATGGTGCAAGACTTTGACGATGCTCGGGGCTCGGACGAGGAGATGGAGGAATCTGCAAAGGCCTTCACTGAAATGTTGGAGTCCTCAAATCGTCCTCTCCACGAGCACACTGAGCTTTGTCAGCTGGATGCCATCTCACAAATAATGGCTTTGAAGGCTCAATTCAACTTGGGCAGAGAATGCTACGACGCGATGATGACAGTATTCGGATGATTTCTACCCAAAGCCCATGTGCTACCTGCAAACCTGTACCAGTCAGACAAAATCCTCCGTGCTCTTAAGATGCCCTATGAGAAGATACATGCATGTGAGAAAGGATGTGTCTTATTTAGGCTTCAGTATGAGGACTTGAACTATTGTCCCATTTGCAAGTCTTCTAGGTATGTTGTGGTAGACAACGGTATGGGTGAGAAGACGCAGACCAAAATACCCGTTAATGTTCTTCGGTATATGCCAATCGTACCAAGACTTCAATGTGTTTTCATGGTCAAAGAGACGGCCAGACAGATGACATGGCACAAAACGGGCAAAAGAACCGAACTAGATGCAGATGGGAATGTGATGATGGTGCACACATCGGATGGTGAACCGTGGAAGCACTTCGATGCATTACATAAGGAAAAAGCGACAGATCCAAGGCATCCTCGAGTCGCCATCAGCACGGATGGGTTCAGTGTGTTTGGTCAGGCGGCAGCCCCATAGAGTTGTTGGCCCGTGTTTGTCATTCCACTCAATCTCCCCCCGGGTAGATTATGCAAAGAAACAACATTTTCCTGACGTTGATAATTCTAGGGACCAACTATCCGAGGAAGAATATGAATGTGTACATTCAGCCGCTTAAGGACGAATTGCAAGAAGCTTGGGATAACGGGTTCAAGACATACGACGCCTTTAGCAAACAGAACTTCATAATGCGTGACTGCTACATGTACTCGACGCATGACTTGCTGGCGTATGCGCTATTCGTTGGCTGGTGTGTGCATGGAAGGTTCCCATGCCCCACATGCAAGGGAGCTCTTGAGTTTCGTTGGCTGACGGCAGGGCACAAGTATACTTGCTTCGACTTGCAAAGACCGTTTCTAGATCCTCGCCATAAGTTCAGGAAAGACAAGAAGAACTTCATCAAAGGTAGAGTTGTCAAACACTCTGCACCACCTGCGTTGACAGGCCAACAGACCCTAGATCAGTTAAACGCTCTCGAGCGAGATCCAGAGCATCCAGGGTATTTCAAGGGGTATAATAAGGAACACGCCTGGACTCACAAGACATGCTTCTGGGATCTGCCTTACTTCAAAGACCTCCTTTGCCCACACAACATCAACATGATGCACACTGAAAAGAATATCGCCGAAGCCATTTTGGGTACATTGTTCGGCATAGAGTGGAAATCAAAGGATAATACTAAGGCTAGAGTCGATCAAGAGGAGCTACGTGATAGACCGTTACAAAACATGCAAGAACCGAAAGGAAAGCGGAACTGGACGAAGCCAAAGGCATGGTTCAATCTTGGAAGGCCAGCTATGAGGGAAATTATTTTGTGGGTGAAAATGCAGTTGATGTTCCCCGATGGGTATGCAGCAAATCTAAAGAGGGGAGTGAGTCTTGAAAAATTGAAAATATTTGGTCTAAAAAGTCATGATTGGCACATATAGATTGAGCGGATAATGCCGGTGATGTTGCATGGCTTCATCCCTGAGGATGAATGGCTAGTACTGGCAGAGCTGAGCTATTTCTTCCGTGTTCTTTGTGCGAAAGAACTATCGCCTGGCCTCCTAGAAGAAATGGAACAGTTGGCACCGGAGTTGATCTGCAAGTTAGAGATGATCTTTTCTCCAAGCTTCTTTAATCCAATGCAGCACTTGATTTTGCATCTCCCGACCGAGGCAAGATTGGGGGGGGGCGTGCAAAATCGTTGGTGCTACTCAACTTAGAGGATGCAGAAGATGCTTCGAGCAAAATGTAAAAATAAACGTAGATGTGAGGCATCGATGGCCGAGGCATTAAGCACTGAGGAGGTGGCAAACTTTGTGACAGCGCACTACGAAGCCAAAAATCGTCATTTGCATAATCCGAAGCCTCGGTACAAAGCTGACGACCCTAAAAAGGGTCGATCCAACATCAGCCTATTCAAAGGGAATCTCGCACCAGCCAGTGGTTGGAAACCAGTATCGTTGGATGCTGAAGAATGCCGGACCATTTCGCTGTATCTCTTCAACAACCTAATAGAAGTGCGGCCGTACATCGAGTAAGATCTCGGTACATTGTTTCGCAACTTCTAATTCCTTTGAACTGCTCTGATTCTTGGATATTTGATGCAGTCGATACGTGGCCATATTCTCGTATGGAGCGGTGATCCAAAAGGATTCCGTCGAAGAGTATGAGCTTCTGGCAAAGCAAGGAGGCGAATATCCCGGTTTCATCTCTTGGTTCAAAAAAACGGTAATTTCCATTAGACCATTTCATTTATTTGGCTAATTTACGACTAATGCAACAATCCTTTCGTATTAAACTTGTAGGCTAATTCAGAGATTATGGATGCCGAATTGAGACAAGTAGCTAATGGTTTTGACTTAAGGTCCGTTCATTTGACAAATACGACATCAACGGGTATCGCTTTCGTACCTATGGCAAAGAGCTATCTATGGCCGACCGAAAGTCTACAAATTGTTGTGTCTCTGCTATCCGCGAAGAAGATATCGAGTATTATGGAAGAGTTGAAGCAATTTATGAACTTCAATTCTATGGTGAAAACCCACCAAACGTCGTAGTCTTCAGATGTTATTGGTTCCAGCCGAGGGAGACTAGAAGGACTCATGAACATATAGGTCTAGTCGAAATCAAACGCACCCATTTGGATGTTCCCGATGTCTATATTACGGCTCAACAGGCAACCCAAGTTTTCTATCTACCATGGGCTTGTCAAAGTGATCCAAATACCAGTGGTTGCGATGTCGTTTATGAAGTGCCGCCACGTGTTAGACCACCTCCCCCCAATGAAGAGGATTATGAACCTCACATTAACCAAGACACATATGACGAAGGAGAATTCTTCCAAGAAATACGTATTTCCAAAAAACGTTTCAAGAACCGCTCTACTCCACCCCAGAACATTGAAGTAGACAACAATAGTGAATCCGACTTCACCCCTGAGCCGGAACAAGAAGAGCCGAAACAAGAAGAAGTTACTGCTGCAGATGACCTATCAATGCTTGAACGATTACGTAAAGGAGGCCTTCCACATGTTGATGCATTTATAGACGATGATGATGAGCACGTCACTGATAGTGATGATGATGATGCATTTAATGATCCCAGAGCATATATAGACGATCAGAGTAATATTAGTAATGTGAGGTATTCAATTTTTTATTATGTTCATGATGATGATACACTTAAATTATATACATATTATTCATGTCAGGTATTCAAATTTTTTATGTTGTACTAATTTCGTATACTTTTTGTCATTGCAGGTGTTGACTGGATGGTGGGCAAGGGTCCAGAGCGCCCCGAGCCTCCTGCGAGCGCTACTAGGAGGGGTGGTTCCATTATTCCACCCCAGCCCCTCCGGAGAGCGCTGCTAGAAAGTATGCAGACAGCAGTGGCGGGCGCTTCTTCTTCGGCTAGGAGAGGTCGGGGGAGGATGAAGAAGGCTACTAGAGGTGGACGTGGCAGCGAGAGAGGTAGGAAGGCTGCTACGCCTTCCTCGCCGCCACCCCCAGCTGATTCACCCGACCATAGGACTGCTCCGTCTGACGTGGACCCGTCTCGGACTCTGGTCCATGAGCCTCAGGTCGCCGATCCTTCGCCCCACCAGACTCGGGCCGCCGATCCTTCGCCCCACCAGACTCGTGTCGCCGATCCTTCGCCCCACGTGAGTCCGGTCCTAGAGTCTTCATCCCAGAAGACTCTGGTCCCGGAGTCTTCTTCCCATGAGACTCCGGAGGCTAGTGGCCCTACTGATGGTAGCGAGGACACCTTTTCTGATGATAGTTACAGCGATGACGACCTGGTTGAGAAGGGCAAGAAGGTCTACAAGCGTGGCTGTACAAAGCTCCCGCACGTGCCGACGAGCCCCGACCAGAGGTGGTTGATTGCGCCTAATGGGTTGAAGTAAGTGCATTTACTCTTTTTTAACCTTTTTCCTTCACGTTTCTTCAAATTAATATCTAATGCGTCGGCCTTGTCATACTACAGGGGCTGGGTACACCCCCGTAGTGTCCGCAGGCCCAACCAGGTCCTTGGTGTGCTTTGCCGGCAGCACTTCCCTGGGTGGGTCACGTTGCCCGGTGAGGGTCAGGTTCCATAGCTAGCACTGAGCTGGGAGCTGTACTCGGTTGCTCCGGCCCCGCCGGAGGATGTGGTCGCCGGTGTCTTGTGCGAGACGGTGGCTCACATTGTGTTCCATTGGTTTTAGGAAATTTCTCCTTTACAGAATTAAAAATCAACACTACCTAGTGATTGTACTAATCAGTGTTGTCTTGTTTGATTGCAGACCTTCTACAGGGTTTCAGAGGGAGAGCAGGAGGCCGCGTCTATGTTTGTCGAAGCCAAGTGCGAGCGCCTACTTCAGAACTTACGGCACGAGGCTCGGGTGCAGGCCGTTCGAGACTACTATGCCTCGAAGTGTATTAGGAGGGCCAAGTCGAAGTGTCGCGGCAAGTTTCTGAGTAAGGAGAAGTACATGCAGGTAATTACCTATTCTTAAGGCCTTGAACTTAGTTTTCTTGATTTGATTCGTAGGCGTAGCGCTGAAATTTCTCTTGACTAACTTAGGTGCCCCCAAGATGGTGTGCGGATAGGATGGACTGTTGGGAGGCGTTGGTGGATGCGTGGTGCTCTCCCCAATGGCTAGTCGAACACCATAGGGCCAAGGATAAGCGTGACCAAATGGAAGGTGTGCCACACCATCAAGGGAGCTCCAACCTGTTTGAGTATGGGGATCACTGGGTATGTGGTTTGCTACATGATTCATGCAATTTCATTCTTTATGCTAGCATTTTTCCCTTCCAAAATGACTTAATATGCTTAGTTAGTTAAAAAATGGCATAACTACCTTGGATAGTTCATTTATAACATAATTAGCTCTAGAATGACATAATAACCTTAGATAGCTCTATAAAATAACTAAATATGCTTTAGTTAGTTAAAAATGGCATAACTACCTAGGATAGCTAAATAATGACCCAAACTAATCTTAGCTAGTTCATTTATGACATATTTAGCTCTAAAATGACATAATAACCTTAGATAGCTCTATAAAATGACTTAATATGCTTTAGTTAGTTAAAAAATGGCATAACTACCTTGGATAGCTCAATAACGAACTAAACTAATCTTAGCTAGTTCATTCATGACATAATTAGCTCTAAAATGACATAATAACCTTAGATAGCTCTATAAAATGCCTAAATATGCTTTAGTTAGCTAAAAATGGCATAACTACCTAGGATAGCTCAATAATGACATAATTAGCATACTTTGGTCAAAATGGCATAATAATCTTGGTTACCTCCAAAATGACCTAAACTTAGCTTATTTTCCTCGAAAATGACATAATAACCTTACTTAGCTCCAAAATGACCTATTTTTACATAGCAATATCATTCTTCATGCTAGCTTGAGCCCTTAACTAATATTTTGTTCCTCTCTCTCAAGCGCGCCACACCAAGAAGCCTGTGCCTAATCTGTTCGACCTCTGTGGCATGACCCATACTGCCCCGTACAAGAAGGCCAAGCCATTCTCAGAGTCTGACCTAGATCATCCAGAGAGCTTCACCAACATCTCCTCCCACCACAAGCTCATGAAGTACAGAGACGAGGGGAAGGCGAGGAAAGGGGAGGACTTCAACCTGAGCCAGGATCCTTTTGATACAGAGCTGGTGATGATATCTGGTGGCGGGAGGTCCCATGGCTCGATAGCCATTGGTGATGGACTGATACGTTGTCCTAGGACTCTCCCGCAGATCAATAAGCGCCAGAGTAGCTCTGATCCTGAGATAACGCCTCGTGCACGGCCCGTGGAGCTCGCCATGGCGGTTAGTTATACGGACTCTCCCACCTTTCCTCCATTACACTGTGTGTGCGTCCGTCGATGATTACAATGCTAACGAGGAGTGGTGTGTTGCAGGCATTGGTTGAGAAAGAGAGATGGAACACCCATGCGCTTTTGGAGGAGGCAAAAAGGGAGGCAGCAGAGAGGGAGAGGGAGATGGAGGAGAGGACGGCTAAGCTGTTGGAGGAGGAGAGGAACCAGAACGAGGCGTCTCACCGGGCCCTATACGAGCTCCTCGTGGTACATTTCTCGTGCATATTAGCCAAATCATGCATGTAATGTTCGCTAAGTATATGACTAATATGACTGACTCGTGAGAACCAAATGTGCAGACCATGTGCGAGAAAAACGGTCAGACCCCTCCGCCGATGCCCCAAATTGCTCCAGCAACCACGGTGAGTTTGATTTGAATGGTCGTTAGTTACTAGTATTCACATTTCAGTTGCATCATGCTAACGAGACATTATTGGAAATGATCTTTGGTGCAGCATGCCTCCCGACAAGCATCGACCAATCCTTCTACGCCTGCCAATGGCGGAACCCCAACCAGTCCTTCACCTCCGTCTGCCACTGGCGCAGCCCCGACCGTTCCTTCACCTCTGCGACAATGGTATTTTTCTTCTTATTTAGCCTATTTAGTCCATTTATGACATAATTTAGCCTATTTAGTCCACAAATGACATAATAAGATGAAGAAAATCGAGGAAGAGGACGAAAAGAAGGAATAGGAAGAAAAGAAGAAGAAGAAGAATAAGAAAAGAAGAAGAATAAGAAAAGAAGAAGAAGAACTTCTTCTTCTTCTTTTCCTCCTCTTACTTGTTTTTATTCGTAAATGGCATAATAACCTTGCTAACCTCATAAATGTCAGATACTTAGCTTGTTGTCCTCTAAAATGACACAATAAGCTTAGTTAGGTCAAAAATGGCATAATTAGCTAGGTTAGCTCAAAATGACCAAGTTTACCTAGGTTAGCTCCAATATGATGCATTTAACCTACTTTAGCTCCAAAATGACCTATTTACCTAGCTTAGCTCTAAATTGACCTACACACTTAGCATTTTTACCTACCTTAGCCCAAAAATGGCATTTTTACCTACATTAGTTAGAAAAGAAGAAGTTAAAGAATAGGAGAGGAGAGAAAGAAAGAGAAGATAAATTCTTCTTCTTCTTTTCCTCCTCTTCCTTTTCTTCTAGCTAGTCTTCTTCTTCTAACTTTCATCTTTCCCAATTTGCAGATTTGCTTTAGATGAGGAAGCTTGCATTGATGGAGTGTACTATTCTTCTGGTGCTTCCTTGTTGTTTATGAAAACTTGTCTGGATATGTATGTCTATATGGATATGTTGTTGGAAACTTGTTTCTGGATATGTATGTATATATGGATATGCTGGATAGGATGGACTTTGTTGAACTGTGTTGTTGAATATGTTGGATTTGATGAAATATGTTGTTGGACATGCTGTTATATGTTGTTGGATATATTGGATATGTATGTATGTATATCTGTGTGTGAAATCCTGTCAAATTAAATGGATTCAAATAAAAACAGGGGATATATAGCCTATTTGCCATCTGCTAGCGGACAGCAAAGCTCTTTGCCTTCCGGTAGCAAACAGCAAAGAGGCCACGTGGCAGCTTCCTGTAGAAACTGGGAACACTGGCCTGCCTATTTGGGCACTTTGCCGTCTGCCAGCAGACGGCAAAGACCTTCGAATCTTTGCCGTCTGTTGGCGGACAGCAAAGTGCCCAAATAGGCCTGGCAAACAGGGCCAGCTATGTTGTCCGCCAGCAGACGACAAAGATTCAAAGCTCTTTGTCGTTCGCTGGCCGACAGCATAGCTGGCCATGTGGCAACTTCCCAGTGCTGGCCGAGCTGAGCTCTTTGTCGTCTGTCAGCAGACGGCAAAGAGCTTTGCCTCTTTGTCGTTTGCTGGCAGATAACAAAGCACGACGTTAACCCCTAACGACCCTCACCCCACCCCACTGTCGTCCATGATCTTTGTCGTCTGCTGGCCGCCGATGGCGGATGGGACAACCCTTTGCCGGCACTCGTTCAGTCGGACAGTTTGCCGTCTGCGATGCATGCCTTTGCCGTCCGCCATGTAGCAGACGGCAAAGAAGCTGATTCCAGTAGTGGAAGTGTTCTAGTTCTAGGGAATTGTTCCATACCCTTCTTTAATGGAAACTGGAATTTTATATTCCGCTCTTTCATATCAATAACAACACCTATAGTTCGTACGAACGGTCTACCAAGTATTATGGGGCAAGACGGATTGCATTCGATGTCAAGCACAATAAGATCAACGGGCACACAATTCCTATTTGCAAGAATAAGAACATCATTAATTCTACCCAAAGGTTTTTAATAGTTGAATCCACCAAGGGTCAAATTAAACGAACATTCATCCATATTGGTAAAACCTAGCACATCACATAGAGATTTTGGAATTGTGGAAATACTAGCACCAAAATCACATAAAGCATTGCACTCATAATTTAAATCTTGACTTTAATGGTAGGTTCCCATTCATCATATAATTTTCTAAGAATTGAAATCTCTAATTCTAGCTTCTCTTCTAAAGCTTTCATCATCGCTTCTACAATATGTTTAGTAAAAGCCTTATTTTGTTCATAAGCGTTGGGTGAATTTAGTGTTGGGGAACGTAGCATGCAATTTCAAAAAAATTCCTACGATCACGCAAGATCTATCTTGGAGATGCATAGCAATAAGATGGGGAGAATGTGTCCACGTACCCTCGTAGACCGAAAGCGGAAGCGTTATGTTACGTGGTTGATGTAGTCGAACGTCTTCACGATCCAACCGATCCAAGTACCGAACGTATGACACCTCCGTGTTCAGCACACGTTCAGCTCGATGATGTCCCTCGAACTCTTGATCCAGTAGAGGGTCCAAGGAGAGTTCGGTCAGCACGACGATGTGGCGACGGTAATGGTGACGTGATCCGCGCAGGGCTTCGCCTAAGCACTACGATGCTATGACTGAAGGAGTAAACTGTGGAGGGGGGCACTGCACACGGCTAAGAGAACTATTGGTGTGACTTTGGGGTGCCCCCTGCCCACATATATAAAGGAGGGGGGGAGAGGCCGGCGGCCAGGAGGGGCGCGCCATGGGGGGAGTCCTACTTGGACTCCTAGTCCAAGTAGGATTCCCCCCTTTCCTTTCTCCACCGGAGGGAATAGGAAGGAGAGGGAGAGGGAATGGGAAGGGGGGCGTCGCCCCCTTGTCCTTGTCCTATTCGGACTCCCTAGGAGGGGGGCGCGCGGCCACCCCCCGTGGGCTTCCCTCTCTCTTCCTTAGGCCCATGTTGGCCCAACACTTCCCCTGGGGGTTCCGGTAACCCTTCGGTACTCCGGTAAAATACCCGAATCACTTGGAGCCATTCCGATGTCCGAATACAACCTTCCAATATATGAATCTTTACCTCTCAACCATTTCGAGACTCCTCGCCATGTCCGTGATCTCATCCGAGACTCCAAACAAACTTCGGTCACCAAAACACATAACTCATAATATAAATCGTCATCGAACGTTAAGCGTGTGGACCCTACGGGTTCGAGAACTATGTAGACGTGACCGAGACACATTTCCGGTCAATAACCAATAGTGGAACCTGGATGCTCATATTGGATCCTACATATTCTACCAAGATTTTATCGGTCAAATGGCATAACAACATACGTCATTCCCTTTGTCATCTGTATGTTACTTGCCCGAGATTCGATCGTCGGTATCATCATACCTAGTTCAATCTCGTTACCGGCAAGTCTGTTTACTCGTTTTGTAATGCATCATCCCTTAACTAACTCATTAGTCACATTGCTTGTAAGGCTTATAGTGATGTGCATTACCGAGAGGGCCCAGAGATACCTCTCCGATACACGGAGTGACAAATCCTAATCTTGATCTATGCTAACTCAACAAACACCTTCGGAGACACTTGTAGAGCATCTTTATAATCACCCAGTTACGTTGCGACGTTTGATAGCACACAAAGTGTTCCTCCGGTATTCGGGAGTTGCATAATCTCATAGTCATAGGAATGTATAAGTCATGAAGAAAGCAATACCAATAAAACTTAACGATCATTATGCTAAGCTAATGGATGGGTCTTGTCCATCACATCATTCTTTAATGATGTGATCTCGTTCATCAAATGACAACACATGTCTATGGTTAGGAAACTTAATCATCTTTGATTAACAAGCTAGTCTAGTAGAGGCATACTAGGGACACTCTGTTTTGTCTCTGTATTCACACATGTACTACGTTTCCGGTTAATACAATTCTAGCATGAATAATAAACATTTATCATGATATAAGGAAATATAAATAACAACTTTATTATTGCCTCTAGGGCAAATTTCCTTCATTCAGTATGGATCATAACAAAGAAATACGTTCAATCAAAGAACAACCATAATAATTAAAGTCTTTCTAATCCAAGAGAGTGAGCACATCACTAGTTAAAGTTTTTACCTCTCCAAACCCACTTTTATAAAAAAATCATTAAGATTTTCACCCTCTGAATTATGGGGACACCTTCTAGCTAAAGCTGAATCTCCTTCAGTACACTTTTCATCAAGTTTTATATTGATAAACAAGGAATCAATAGATGAAACACCAATCATTTTAATATCCTCATCATTGCTGCGATAGAAATTGGGAGGAGTTGCTTTTTCTAAAAAATTCTCGTTTAGCTCTTAGCATATCGGTTCGTTTCTTAATCCCATCCATGGAGACATATAAAGCTTTAGTTGATTCATGAATATCAATCTTGGGCGGAAAAATTTTAGCTTTAAGATTTTCCACATCATGAATAATTCTATCAATGCTCCTAGACATATCATCAAGTTTACTCAATTTTTCTTTTGTCATAGTGTTGAAAACTTTTTGAGGATCAATAAGTTCTTTAATATTACTTTCAAGATTAGAGAATATCCAATTATTATTATTATTATCATAGGAATTGCCATAATTATTAGAGGAATTTCCAGGAAATGGCCTAGGATTAAAATTACCTATATAAGCATTACTATTAAAATTGTTTCGCGAGACAAAATTCACATCTACGGGATCATTATTTTGCTCAATCAAGGTGGACAAAGGCACATCATTAGGATCAATGGGAGCATTTTTACTAGCAACCAATTTCATAAGAGCATCAACTTTATCACTCAAAGTACTAATGTCTTCAACAGAATTCACCTTTTTACTAGTAGGAACTCTTTCAGTATGCCATTGTGAATAATTTTCCATAATATTATCAAGCAATTTAGTAGCTTCACCCAATGTAATCTCCATAAAAGTACCACTCGTGGCGGAATCTAAAAGTTTTCTAGAAACAAAATTTTATCATGCATAAATATTTGTATGATCATCCACAAATTTAAACCATGAGTAGGGCAATTACTTATTAATTTCATTCTTTCCCAAGATTGGGTAACATGTTCATGCTCAAGTTGCTTGAAATTCATAATTCAATTTCTAAGGGAAATAATTTTCGCGGGAGGAAAATATTTAGTAATGAAAGCATCTTTGCACCTATCCCAAGAATCAATACTATTTCGTGGCAAAGATGAAAAACAATTTTTTACACGATCCCGCAATGAGAACGAGAATAATTTTAATTTCACAATATCATTATCCACATCTTTTTTATTTTGCATATCACACAATTATACGAAAGTGTTAAGATGGGATGCAGCATCTTCATTAGGACTACAAGAAAATTTTTCTTTTATAACAAGATTTATCAAAGCGGGATTAATATCACGAGTCTCTGCACTAGCGGCGGGAGGAGCAATAGGAGTACTAAAAAATCATTATTATTAGTATTGGAAAAATCACACAATTTTGTGTTTTCTTGAGACATCGTCACTACGCAAACAAGATAACAAGCAAGCAAAGAAGCAAACAAGAAAAAGGCGAACAATAAATATTTTTGTGTTTTTGTAAAACTTTTTTTAGAACTGGGGGAGTTGAAAACGAGAGGCAAATGGCGAATAATGTAAATGAAAGGAGATGAAAGTTTATGCGAAGGTACTTGATAGATGTTGATGATGTCTCCCCGGCAACGGCGCCAAAAATTCTTGTTGCTACTTGTGAACTGCGTTGGGATTTCCCTGAAGAGGAGAGGATGATGCATTATAGTAGAGATAAGTATTTCCCTTAGTTAAGAATCAAGGTTATCAATCCAGTAGGGGAACCAAGCAACAACTCGTTAGCGGTACCTGCACACAAACAACAAATCCTTGCAACCCAACGCAAACAAGGGGTTGGCAATCCCTTGACGGTTACGAGCAAGATTAAATTGTGTGGTATTTGATAGATATATCAGAAAAAAGTAAAAAAAAACGCAACATGGTATTTTGGTTTTAATATATGATAAAAGATATACCCGGGGGCCATAGTTTTCACAAGAGGCTTCTCTCTTGAAAATAGCATACGGTGAGTAAACAAATTACTGTTGGGCAATTGATAGAAAAGCAAATAATTATGACGATATCCAAGGAAAAGATCATATATAGGCATCACGTCTGTGACAAGTAGACCGACTCCTTCCTGCATCTACTACAATTACTCCACACATCGACCGCTATCCAGCATGCTAGTGTATTAAGTTCATTGAAAAATGGAGTAACGCCTTAAGCAAGATGACATGATGTAGACAAGATAAACTCACATATGAATAAACCCCGTCTTTTTACCCTTAACAGCAATGATACAATGCGCGTCACGTCCTCTTCTATCACTGGGATTGAGCACCGCAAGATTGAACCCATTACAAAGCACCTCTCCCATTGTAAGAAAAATCAATCTAGTTGGCCAAACCAAATCAATAGATCGAAGAGAAATACGAAGCTATAGTAATCATGAAAAAAAGAGTTCAGTGAAAAATCAAATAATATTATCTGATAGATCTGATCATTAACTCACAATTCATTGGATCCCAACAAACACACTGCAAAAAGTGATTAAATCGGATAGAACTCCATGAACATCGAGGAGAACATTCTATTGAAGATCAAATAGAGAGAAGAAGCCATCTAGATACTAACTATGGACCCGTAGGTCTGTGGTAAACTACTTATCACTACAAAAAAACATCCGTGACATTTTGGGCCGAACGAATTTTTTTCTGTCATGCTTATGACACTTCTATGACGATAATTGTGACAAAACCCGGTATCATCATAGATGTGGTGGGCTCCTACTTTTATGACAAAAAAGCATGACAGAAAATGGGCTTTTCGTCCTGGGCGGGCCGGAGACGCAGCTGCATGACATTCTTTGGGCCGTCCATGATGGAAAAAATCATGGTAGAAGCGAGGGCGAGGAAAATATCGGGGACTTCCTGGTTACGGTGGGTGGTCGGGGCTGAGCGATGCACAGAGTGATTGCGCATTTCACTCATACACGTACGCACATGGGTGCGAGGCGTTGGGCTCTAACTAAACCCGAGCGAGGCGTTCGCTTACTGAACCCAAGCGATTGCACTGTCTACGCGTTACTGAACCCGAGCAATCAATCGATCCCTGAATGTTAACTGAACCCGATCGAGTGATTCCTTCGCTACTTCTGCTAACTGAAGCCGATCGAACATGATGCCTCTTGATGAACAGTGAGTGTTGTTGGGGGTTGGATGAACAGTTCCCGGTGGGGGTTGGATGAACAGGACCCCGTGGTAGTAGAAGCCGTTGCCGCTGGATGAACAGGACCCCGATCTAGCCGGTTGGGGGTGGATGAACAAGACCCTGTGGAGGGCTGGTTGAACAGTAGGCAGTGGAGGTTGGATGAACAGGACCCTGTGGAGGGCTGGTTGACAGTAGCTGGTGGAGGCTGGATGAATAGGACCCCGTGGAGGGCTGGTTGAACAGTAGCCGGTGGAGGCTAGATGAACAGGAGCCCGTGGATGAACAGTAGCTGGTGGAGGCAGGAGGGAGACGCCCTGGATGAAGAGTCGCAAGTGGAGGCTGGAGGAGGTCGACGGTGGATGAACAGTAGCCTGTGGAGGCTGGAGCGAGGCAGTAGACGGTGGATGAACAGTAGCCCGTGGAGTCCCATTTTGCGGTACGCCACACCCCTCCCGATGAACAGGACCCGTTTTCGACCATAGGAGGTCGAAGAGAAGTCTGTTTCCTCCATTTTGCGGTACGCCACACCCCTCCCGATCAACAGGACCCTGTTTTGACCGTAGGTGCTCCAACAGAAGTCCGTTTCCTCCGTTTTGCAGTACGCCAGACCCCTCCTGATGAACAGGATCCCATTTCAACCATAGGCGGTCCAACAAAAGGCCGTTTCCTCCGTTCTGCGGTATGCCGGGCCTTGTTTCGGCTGTTCCGTCCAAGCCGGTTGGCTCCCAATGAACAGGACGCATTCCGTTGCCTCCCGATGAACACGACGCAGTTTCTCCATTCCGACCCAGCCGGTTGGCTGTCGATGAATAGGACTACGTCGATGTATGTGTTCGAGACCCCGCCCATATGTACATATGTAGCCGTATTTACTCTCTTGCAGCGTGGTTGTACGTACGTGTACCTTATTTATACATGACTGCCTGAACTGCTACGTCACACGTGCCGCCCCTTGCTCGACCACGGTTCATCCTTGCAGAGAGACCGATCGACTAGTATGTACGTACACGTTCGGTGCTAGAGAGAGAACCCTACGTACAGTTCGACCCGGTGGGTCCCAGCTGTCAGGGAGGATAAGGAGGCACTTCCTTGCGTGCAAAGATATAGCTGATGGGTCCCAAATGTCAGGGGAGGAATCATCTTTTTTGCCCATAATAAGGACGCACTTCCTTGCGTGCGAAGATGTAGCTGGTGGGTCCCAGCTGTCAGGGGGAGAAAACATTATTTTTCAGGGTAAAAAGGATGCAGTTGCATGCATGCGTGCATGGGCGTGATGCGTCCCTAGTATCAGCCTCTCACGTACAGTCATCTTCCGACGACTCTCGTTTGTTGACCACGTTGATCACATCGTCCTGAGCGCACCAAGGCTGGTGGACGACGGTGAGGCCCCAGACTGGAACGACCAGGAGAAGCCCCACTATTTTTGCGTAATAAGGAGGCACTTGCTTGTATGGGTCCCTACTGTCATCCTCTCCACTTACATCCCTCTTCCGATGGCTACTATTTGTTGACCATGTTGACCACGCCGCACCGAGAGCACAAACGCGGTAGACGAGGACGAGGCCCAGGAAGGGAATGACCCAGAGCCGACGAAGCGATAGCAGCGGATGCCCACGCTGAGGGGAGTACGAGGGCTGACTGCTCCGCTGTGGGGTGAGGCTGACGTCGCCGGAAAATAACAGGATGTGCGGTTGGGTAGAGGGATGGCCTAGCAGCAGCACAGCCGACCAAGCGAGGAGGGAGGAGGCAGTCCCACCAGCGCTGGTTTGTGCGGCTGGAGTAGGAAGATCAGAGATTGAAGAAGCATGACGGCCACTGGATGGACATCCAACAGTCACTGATATGTGTTGACTAAGTTGACAAAGCCTTGCGTACGTGTCAAATTTTTTTAGGACAATGTCATCATCAACCTAGTAGGCCCAGAAGTCAGCCTCCAAATCTGTGGAAAACAGCATACAACCCATTTGCCATTATTTTCAATAATTTACAGCCCATTTGCTAATTCTTAAGGATATTTTGAAGCCCATATTCTTTTTATTAGCATTACAGACCATATTCTGGGCACTACTAAAAAATTCAACGAAATTTTGCATATTTCGGTGGAGTCCGGACTCTTATAATCATGAAATTTCGAGTCACCTTAAAAATAATTTTTTAAAAATTATATCAAAAAAATTTGAAAACAAAATTCTCCAAAAAAAATGAATGAAATTTAAAATCTTGAAATCCAGAAAAAATGATATTTGAATTTAAGTGCTGGTTGGCTTTGGTTTCAAAATTTACAACCCATTTCTTACTACTTATAGCCCATTTTCTGGGGAAGCAGAATACATCCCTCCTCATCTTGAAAGATTTGCAGGGCTGAGAAAAGCAAGTAGGCCTCGGTTGGGTATTCTCCAAAAAAATAGAACTGGGCTAGCCATTTTGAGAAATAAAAAAGATATCAACTGACCTCGTCATGTGCTTAAATAAAAGCGTAAGCGTGGGCTAGACGGGTGATACGTCTCCAATGTATCTATAATTTTTTATTGTTCCATGTTGTTATATTATCAATCTTGGATGTTTTATAATCATTTTATAGTCATTTTATATCATTTTTGGTACTAACCTATTGACATAGTGCCAAGTTCCAGTTGTTGTTTTCTGCATGTTTTTTACATCACAGGAAATCAATACCAAACGGAGCCCAAATGTGATGTCGCTTGAAGCTACGTCGATATTTCCCCAAAGAGGAAGGGATGATGAAGCACAGCGGCGGTAGGTATTTCCCTCAGAAATAAAACCAAGGTTATCGAGCCAGTAGGAGAACCAAGCAACACAACATAAACAGCCCCTGCACACAAATAACAACACCTCGCAACCCGATGTGTTAAAGGGGTTGTCAATCCCTTTCGGCGTACGGCGCCAGAAACGGTGCATGGACGGGAGAAAGGTGTAATATATTAAAATAATAGATCGCAAACAAAATAAAGTTCAGCAAACTATTTGTATTTTTGGTTTAATAGATCTGAATAAAAGTGCAAAGGAAAAATAGATCGCAAGCAAATATATGAGAAAGAAGACCCGGGGGCCGTAGGTTTCATTAGTGGTTTCTCTCGAGAAAAATAGCAAATGGTGGGTAAACAAATACTATTGGGCAATTGATAGAACCTCAAATAAGTATGATGATATCCAGGCAATGATCATTACATAGGCATCACGTCCAAGATTAGTAGACCGACTCCTGCCTGCATCTACTACTATACTCCACACATTGGCCGCTATCCAGCACGCATCTAGTGTATTAAGTTCATGGAAAAATAGAGTAATGCAATAAGAATGATGACATGATGTAGACAAGATCCATTTATCTATATGGCGGTAGATATAGATCTGTCTTTTTATCCTTAGTAGCAACGATACATACGTGTTGGTTCCCTTTCTGTCACTGGGATCAAGCACCGTAAGATCGAACCCACTACCGGACACCTCTTCCCATTCCAAGATAAATATATCAAGTTGGCCAAACAAAACCCAAATATCGGAGAAGAAATACGAGGCTATAAGAGATCATGCATATAAGAGATCAAAGAAACTCAAATAACTTTCATGGATATAAAAAGATATAACTAATCATAAACTCAAAGTTCATCAGATCCCAACAAACACACCGCAAAAAGAGTTACATCATATGGATCTCCAAGAGACCATTGTATTGAGAATTCAGCGAGAGAGAGGAAGCCATCTAGCTACTAACTATGGACCCGAAGGTCTACAAATAACTACTCACGCATCATCAGAGAGGCACCAATGGAGGTGGTGAACCCCATCCGAGATGGTGTCTAGATTGGATCTGGTGGTTCTAGACTCTGCGGAGGCTAGATGAATATTTCGTCGACTCCCCTAGGGTTTTGGGAATATTGGGGTATTTATAGAGCAAAGAGGCGGTCCGGGGGCACCCAAGGTGGGCACAACCCACCAGGGCACGCCTGGGCCTCCTGGCGTGCCCTGGTGGGTTGTGCCCCCCTCGGGCACCCCCCAGGCGCAGCCATAGCCCATTATGTTCCTTCTGGTCCATAAAAATCTCCGTGAAGTTTCGTTGCATTTGGACTCCGTCTGATATTGATTTCCTGCGGTGTAAAAAACATGCAGAAACAAGAACTGGCACTTGGCACTATGTCAATAGGTTAGTACCAAAAAAAGATATAAAATGACTATAAAACATCGAAGATTGATAATAAAATAGCATGGAACAATAAAAAATTATAGATACGTTGGAGACGTATCAGCATCCCCAAGCTTAACTCCTACTCGTACTCGAGTAGGTAAGTGATAAAAATAGAATTTTTGATGTGGAGTGTTGTTCATCATGTCATATCATATTCTTTTCTTCATAGCATGGACATTTGGACGTTTATGTGATTCAAAGCAATAGTCTAGTTTTGAAATACTAATTTAGATACTCAAGCATATCAACAAGCAACCATGTCTTTCAAAATATCAACGCTAAAATAAGTTATCCCTAGCCCATCATGCTCAAACATTGATCCATTCATGAAACACACTCGAATATTAACTACACCCAATACTTAAGTACGGTCATATTGCCTCCTAGTTGGTACATTCCATGAGAGAAGATGGAGACTCAAATTCAAAATAAAAATTGCATAAGGTAAAAGAAAGGCCCTTCGCAGAGGGAAGTGGGGATTTGCAGAGGTGCCAGAGCTCAAAGAGAAAAACTTAGAGATAAAAACATTTTGGGAGGTGTATCCATCCCACCAACGAAACTACTCAGAGTTCCCAACACTTTCCATGCTAGATATGCCATAGGCGGTTCCCAAACAGAAAATAAAGTTTTTTCCTTTTTCCACCATACTTTCACTTTCCATGGCTAACCGTATCCACGGGTGCCTTCCATGCCAAGACTTTCCAAGGAATTTATTATTTCACAACATAAAGTAAATTCATTTTTGCATTTCGGGATTGGGCATCCCTAAGACCTTTGCCTTACTCTCGTGCAATGACAAGTGAATAAACACTCATCTTGAGAATAACATATCCATCATGGAAAATAGTAGCCACCCGTTACTGTTCCGCGAGCGAAACAAACACATAAAAGAGAAGTTTATTTTGAAAATTAGAGATGGCACATACAAATTTTCTTAGAACGGCAAAAGAATACTGCATATAGGTAGATATAGTGGACTCATGTGGCAAAACTAGTTTGAAGGATTTTGGATGCGCAAGTAGAGATCATACTTAGTGCAAAATAAAGGCTAGCAAAAGATTGGGAAGCGACCAACCAAGAAACGAATAATCTCATAAGCAAGCATTAAGCATAATTAACACCGAATAATGCACCACAAGTAGGATACAATTTTCATTGCATGATTATTGACTTTTGTGCATGCATAGGGAATCACAAACCTTAACACCAATATTCTTACTAGAGCACAATTACACATCAAAATAACTCACATATCACATCATCATATCTCAAAAATATTACTAAGAATCAAGTTTATTTTGTCCAATGATCTTCATGACATTTTTTCTTTATTTCTTTATCTTTCTTGGATATCTATCACTTTGGGACTAATTTTCATGTGTTGCTTTTCACAAGCTCAAACAAATATAAGTGAAGATCATGAGCATAACAAGTTTTCTTTCTCTCAAAATAATTTAAGTGAAGCAACAGAGAATTTCTTCAAAAATAACAAAGCACACCGTGCTCAAAAAGATGTAAGTAAAGCACTAGAGCAAGTCCTAGCTCATAAAAGATTTAAGTGAAGCACGGAGAGAAATTCTAACAAGTCATGATATAATTTTGGCTCTTTCAAATAGGTGTGTCCAACAAGGATTGATGACTTAAAACAAAAAATAAAACAAGCAAAGACACATATCATACAAGACGCTCCAAGCAAAATACATATCATGTGACGAATAAAAATATAGCCTCGAGTAAAATACCAATAGTTGTGGGAAGAAAGTTGGGATGCCACTCGGGGGCATCCCCAAGCTTAGTTGGTTGCTCATTCTTGGATAATATCTTGGGATGCTGGGGCATCCCCAAGCTTAGGCTCTTCTATCCTTCTTTCATCCATCGTAAGATAACCCAAAACTTGAAAACTTCAATCACACAAAGCTCAACAAAACCTTCGTGAGATCCGTTAGTGTAAGAGAAATAAACCACTACTATAAGTGTTGTATCAAACCAATTCTTATTTTGTTTTTGTATTATATCTACTGTATTCCAACTTTTCTATGGCAAAAACTCATCAAAGAAAACCATAGAGCCATCAAAATAAGCACACAGCACAAAGAAAACAGAATCTGTCAAAACAGAACAGTCTGTAGCAATCTGATTTGTTCGAATACTTCTGGAACTCCAAAAATTCTGAAAAACTAGGACAACCTAGATAATTTGTATATTGATCTTCTGCAAAAATAATTAGCATTTTATCACGTTCTTGTGAATTTTGACAATTATTTTCGTGAGCACAAAGTTTCTGTCTTTTTCAGCAAGATCAAACAACTATCACCTAAGAAGATCTTATTGGTTCTACTTGGCACAAACACTAATTAAAACACAAAAAACACAACAATAACAGTAGCATAATTGTGTAAACACAAGAACAGCAAGCAAAAAGCAAAAATAAATTTTATTCATTGGGTTGCCTCCCAACAAGCGCTATAGTTTTATGCCCCTAGCTAGGAATAAAACATTGACGATCTCAACATAACGAGAGGTAATCTATTAACATGAAAATTTCTACAACCATATTTTCCTCTCTCATAATAATTACATGTAGGATCATACTCAGATTCAACAATATAACTATCATACAAAATTTTCTTTTCATGATCCACATGCATGGAAAGTTGACACTCTTCCAAAATAGTGGGATTATCATCAAATAAAGTCATGACCTCTCCAAACCCACTTTCATCAAAAAATTCATAAGATTGAAAACTCTACAAATATGTGGGATTATTTTTAGCTAAAGTTGACACTCTTCCAAACCCACTTTCAATATTATCGCAAACATATTCATCATGAGGCTTAAATAAATTTTCAAGATCATAAGAAACATTATCACCCCAATCATGATCATTGCAATAAGTAGCGGACATAACTAAATAAGCATCCCCAACCTTGGGGATTTGCATATTGTTAGCACAATTGACATTAATAGAATTTATAGTAAAATTATTGCAATAATGCTTTTCATTCAAGGAGCTATCATGAATCACTTCATAAATTTCTTCATCACAATTTTCAGATTCACGAATCTCAAGCAATACTTCATAAAGATAATCTAGTGCACTCAACTCACTAGCAATTGGTTCATCGTGATTGGATCTTTTAAAAAGATTAGCAAGTGGATGGGGATCCATATCAATAGATTTTTAGCAAGCGAAGATGCAAGCATATAGAAGGCACATGGCAACACAAGCAAACAAAAGATCTCACGAGAAAAAGGCGAACGGAAAAAAGAGGGAAAATAAAATGGCAAATTTTTGTGAAGTGGGGGAGAGGAAAATGAGAGGCAAATGGCAAATAATGCAAAATGCAAGGAGATGAGATTTGTGATTAGGAACCTGGTTATGTTGAAAATCCTCCCCGGCAACAGCGCCAGAAATGGCGTGTTGACGGGAGGCTATCTTGAATTGATTCTTCCCCGGCAACGGCGCCAGAAATGGCGTGTTGATGGGAGGCTATCTTGACTTGATTCTTCCCCAACAACGGCGCCAGAAATTCCTTTTGATGTCGCTTCAAGCTACGTCGGTATTTCCCCAAAGAGGAAGGGATGATGCAGCACAGCGGCTGTAGGTCTTTCCCTCAGAAATGAAACCAAGGTTATCGAACCAGTAGGAGAACCAAGGAACACAACGTAAATAGCCCCTGCACACAAATAACAACACCTCACAACCCGATGTTAAAGGGGTTGTCAATCCCTTTCGGGGTACGGCGCCAGAAACGATGCATGGACGGGAGAAAGTTGTAATAGATTGAAATAATAGATCGCAAATAAAATAAAGTGCAGCAAAGTATTTTGTATTTTTGGTTTAATAGATCTGAATAAAAGTGCAAAGGAAAAATAGATCGCAAGCAAATATATGAGAAATAAGACCCGGGGGCCGTAGGTTTCACTAGTGGTTTCTCTCGAGAAAAATAGCAAACGGTGGGTAAACAAATTACTGTTGGGCAATTGATAGAACCTCAAATAATTATGACGATATCCAGGCAATGATCATTACATAGGCATCACGTCCAAGATTAGTAGACCGACTCCTGCCTGCATCTACTACAATTACTCCACACATCGACCGCTATCCAGCATGCATCTAGTGTATTAAGTTCATGGAAAAACGGAGTAATGCAATAAGAACGATGACATGATGTAGACAAGATCCGTTTATCTATATGGCGGTAGATATAGATCTCATCTTTTTATCCTTAGTAGCAACGATACATACGTGTCGGTTCCCTTTTTGTCACTGGGATCAAGCACCGTAAGATCGAACCCACTACCGGGCACCTCTTTCCATTGCAAGATAAATAGATCAAGTTGGCCAAACAAAACCCAAATATCGGAGAAGAAATACGAGGCTATAAGAGATCATGCATATAAGAGATTGAAGAAACTCAAATAACTTTCATGGATATAAAAAGATATGACTGATCATAAACTCAAAGTTCATTAGATCCCAACAAACACACCGCAAAAATAGTTACATCATATGGATCTCCAAGAGACCATTGTATTGAGAATTCAGTGAGAGAGAGGAAGCCATCTAGCTACTAACTACGGACCCGAAGGTCTACAAAGAACTACTCACGCATCATCGGAGAGGCACCAATGGAGGTGGTGAACCCCATCCGAGATGGTATCTTGATTGGATCTGGTGGTTCTGGACTCTGCGGCGGCTGGATGAATATTTTGTGGACTCTTCTAGGGTTTCTGGAATATTGGGCTATTTATAGAGCAAAGAGGCGGTCCGGGGGGCACCTGAGGTGGGCAAATATTGGGCTATTTATAGAGCAAAGATGCGGTCCGGGGGGCACCTGAGGTGGGCACAACCCACCAGGGCGCGCCTATGCCTCCTGGCGCGCCCTGGTGGGTTGTGCCCCCCTCGGGGCACCCCCAGGTGCAACTAGGGCCCATTGCCTTCCTCCTGGCCCATAAAAAATCATCATGAAGTTTCGTGGCATTTGGACTTCGTCTGATATTGATTTCCTGGCCCATAAAGTTTTATATCCATGAAAGTATTTCAGTTTCATTGATCTCTTTTATGCATGATTGCTTATAGCCTCGTATTTCTTCTCTGATATTTTTGTTTTTTTGGCCAACTTGTTCTATTTATGTCGCAATGGGAAGAGGTGCTTTGTAGTGGGTTCGATCTTACAGTGCTTGATCCCAGTGACAAAAGGGGAACCGATACGTATGTATCGTTGCTACTAAGGATAAAACGATGGGGTCTATCTCTACATAGATAGATCTTGTCTACATCATGTCATCGTTCCTATTGCATTACTCCATTTCTCCATGAACTCAATACACTAGATGCATGCTGGATAGCGGTCAATGTGTGGAGTAATAGTAGTAGATGCAGGCAGGAGTCAGTCTACTAATCTTGGACGTGATGCCTATGTAATGATCATTGCCTGGATATCGTCATGATTATTTGAAGTTCTATCAATTGCCCAACATTAATTTGTTCACCCACCGTTTGCTATTTTTCTCAAGAGAAGCCACTAGTTAAACCTATGGCCCCCGGGTATCTTTCTCATATTATTTGCCTTTGCGATCTATTTTCCTTTGCTTTTATTTTCAGATCTACTAAACCAAAAATACAAAAATACTTTGCTGCAATTTATTCTTATTTATTTTATTTGGCGTTTGATCTATCAATCTACTACAATTTTATTCACGTCTGTTTGCCCATCTTGGGGCGCCGCTACCCGAAAGGGATTGACAACCCCTTTTACACGTTGGGTTGCGAGTAGTTGTTATTTCTGTGCAGGTGTTGTTTATGTTGTGTTGCTTGGTTCTCCTACTGGTTCGATAACCTTGGTTTCACATCTGAGGGAAATACCTACCGCCACTGTGCTTCATCATCCCTTCCTCTTTGGGGAAATACCGACATAGCTTCAAGCCGCATCAAAAGGAATTTCTGGCGCTGTTGCCGGGGAGGATCTTCAACATATACCAGGTTCCTAATCACAAATATCATGTCCTCGCAATTTACATTATTCGCCATTTGCCTCTTGTTTTCCTCTCCCCTACTTCACAAAATTTGTCGTTTTATTCGCCCCTCTTTTTCGTTCGCCGTTTTCTCGTCAGATCTATCCTTTGCTTGCAATCATGAGTGATTTTGGTATGGCACCAATAGATGATGGCCTAACTCCTAAGATTGGACGTACGGGAAATCTAGATGCTAAAACTTTTATCTTGGGGCAAGGGAATGTCATGGGAAAAGAATGTATCCAAGAATTTTTCAATTGTGTGGGAAATTTAAGTCTTGATGATGCTCCTATACTTAAAACTACTAGATCTTATGCGGATGCTATTTCAGCACTAGTTCTGAAACTTGAAAGCAAATTTATCTATACTCATCCTACTTTGCAAAAATTGTTTTTCGAGCTCCCTGTTATAAAGAACCCTAAGGCTAAAAAGTTGGCCACTCTTGTTCTTATGAATGAGTTTGACTATATCATACGGGAAGCTAGGGAAATCTTTGATTTTCATGGTATGAATCGTGAAAAGCCCGAGATAGATGAAATTATTTATAATAGTGATTATGCGTTAAGACATTTGCTTGGGGATAATAAAATCTTTGATGAAAATCTTAAAAAAGAAGTCCCCGTTTTAGATATAATCCAACAAGTTTTCAATAATGTTAATCAACATCACTTTTGGATTGTTGCGGGAAATCAAAGGGGGTATGATGAAAACCAACTTAGGAATGCTAAGGTTTCTATGGATAATATGCTTTATGTTGTGTTTACAAAACCCCATGATGAAAATACCTCTAAGAAAATTAAGAAGAAGGATGACAAAACTTAGATCCTTGCTCTATTCCTAGCTAAGGGCGTAAAACTATAGCGCTTGTTGGGAGGCAACCCAATGAATAAAATTTATTTTTTCTTTTTGCTTTCTATTCTTGAGTGTTTGCACAATTATGCTACTGTTATGATTGTGTTTTTTGTGTTTTAATTAGTGTTTGTGCCAAGTAAAGCCTTTAGGATCTTCTTGGGTGATAGTTATTTGATCTTGCTGAAAAACAGAAACGTTTGCTCTCACGAAAACAATTCTCATTTTTTACGAGAGCGTGCTAAAATGCCAATTCTTTTTGCCCTAGATTAGTATACAAATTTCTCAGGTCTTACTAATTTTTCAGAATTTTTGGGGTTCCAGAAGTTTTCGAAATAGTCAGATTACTACAGACTGTTCTGTTTTGACAGATTCTGTTTTCTTTGTGTTGTGTGCTTGTTTTGATGGCTCTATGGTTTTCTTTGAAGATTTTTGCCATAGAAAAGTTGGAATACAGTATATATAATGCAAAAACAAAATATGAATTGGTTTTGTACATTACTTGTAGTAGTGATTTGCTTTCTTTTACTAACGGATCTCACAAAGGTTTTGTTGAGTTTTGTGTGATTGAAGTTTTCAAGTTTTGGGTTATCTTACGATGGATGAAGGAATAAGGAGTAAGAAGAGCCTAAGCTTGGGGATGCCCCGGCGTCCCAAGCTATTATCCAAAAGAGAGCAAGCAAATAAGCTTGGGGATGCCCCTAGTGGCATCCCCTCTTTCTTCTAACGACCATCGGTATTTTACTCGAAGCTATATTTTTATTCTTCACATACTATGTGTTTTGCTTGCAGCGTCTTCTATGATATGAATCTTTGCTTGTTTTATTTTTTTAAGTCTTGATTCTTGCTGGACACACCTATTTGAGAGAGCCAAAATTATTTCATCACTTGTTAGAATTGCTCTCTATGCTTCACTCCAATTTTTATGAGCTGTGGACTTGCTCTAGTGCTTCACTTATATCTTTTTGCGAATGGTGTGCTTTAGTATTTTTGAAGAAATGCTCTCTTACTTCACTTAGATTTATTTGAGAGTTAGTAAAATTTTCAAGAAATTCTCTCTTGCTTCACTTAAATTAATTTGAGAGAAAGAAAAAAATTATGCTCATGATCTTCACTTATATTTGTTTGAGCTTATCAAAAGAAACACATAAAAATTAGTTCTAAAGTGATAGATATCCAAGAAGGATATAATAAAAACTTTCATGAAGATCATTGGACAAAATAAACTTGATTCTTAGTAATAGTTTTGAGATATGATGATGCGATATGTGAGTTATGCTGATGAGTAATTATGCTTTAGTAAGAATATTGGTGTTAAGGTTTGTGATTCCCTATGCAAGCACGAAAGTCAATAATTATGCAATGAAATTATATCCTACTTGTGGTGCATTATTCGGTGTTAATTATGCTTAATGCTTGCTTATGAGATTATTCGTTTCTTGGTTGGTCGCTTCTCAATCTTTTGCTAGCCTTCATTTTGCACTAAGTATGATCACTACTTGTGCATCCAAAAACCTTTAAACCAGTTTTGCCGCATGAGTCCACTATATCTACCTATATGCGGTATTCTTTTTCCATTCTAAGCAAATTTGTATGTGCCATCTCTAATTCTCAAAATAAACTTCTCTTTTGTGTGTCCGTTTCGCTCGCGGAGCGGTGTGGTGTGGCTAATATTTTCCATGCTAGATGTGTTATTCTTAAGATGAGTGTTTATTCACTTGTCATTACACGAGAGTAAGGCAAAGGTATTAGGGATGCCCAGTCCCGAAATGAAAAATGAATTTACTTTATGTTGTCAACTAATAAATTCCTTGAAAAGTGTTGGTATGGATGGCAACCGTGGATACGGCTAGCCATGGAAAGTGAAAGTATGGTTGAAAAAGGAATAAACTTTATTTTCTTTTTGGGAACCGCCTATGATATATCTAGCATGGAAAGTGTTGGGAACTCTAAGTCGTTTTTGTTGGTGGGAAGGATACACCTCCCAAAATATTTTTATCTCTCAATTTTTTGCTTTGAGCTCTGGCACCTCTACAAATCCCTACTTCCCTCTGCGAAGGGCCTTTCTTTTACTTTATGCAATTTTTATTTTTGAATTTGAATCTCCATCTTCTCTTATAAAAGCACCAACTAGGAGGCAATATGATCGTACTTGAGTATTGGGTGTAGCTAATATGCGAGTGTGTTTCATGAATGGATCAATGATTGAGCATGACGGGCTAGGGGTAACTTATTTTAGCGTTGATATTTTGAAAGACATGGTTGTTTATTGATATGCTTGAGTATTTAAATTATCATGTCCAAACTAGACTATTTCTTTGAACAATATAAAAGTCCAAATGTCCATGCTATAAAGAAAATAAATATGATATGACATGATAGGCAGCATTCCACATCAAAAATTCTGTTTTTATCACTTACCTACTCGAGGACGAGTAAGAATTAAGCTTGGGGATGCTGATACGTCTCCAACGTATCTATAATTTTTTATTGTTCCATGCTGTTATATTATCAATCTTGGATGTTTTATAATCATTTATAGTCATTTTATATCATTTTTTGGTACTAACCTATTGACATAGTGCCAAGTGCTAGTTCATGTATTATGCATGTTTTTTACATCGCAGGAAATCAATACCAAACGGAGTCCAAATGCAACGAAACTTTACGGAGATTTTTTATGGACCAGAAGACACCTAATGGGCCAAGGCTGCGCAGGCGCGCCCTCGTGGGTTGTGCCCACCTCGGGTGCCCCCCAAACCGCCTCCTCGCTCTATAAATACCCCAATATTCTAGAAACCCTAAAAGCGTCGAAGAAAATAAATTCCAGCTGCCGCAGAGTCCAGAACCATGAGATCCAATCTAGACACCATCTCGGATGGGGTTCACCACCTCCATTGGTGTCTCTCCAATGATGCGTGAGTAGTTCTTTGTAGACCTTCGGGTCCGTAGTTAGTAGCTAGATGGCTTCCTCTCTCTCTCACTGAATTCTCAATATAAATGGTCTCTTGGAGATCCATATGACGTAACTCTTTTTGCGGTGTGTTTGTTGGGATCGGATGAACTTTGAGTTTATGATCAGATCTATCTTTTTATATCCATGAAAGTATTTGAGTTTCTTTGATCTCTTTTATGCATGATTGCTTATAGCCTCATATTTCTTCTCCGATATTTGGGTTTTGTTTGGCCAACTTGATCTATTTATCTTGCAATGGAAAGAGGTGCCCGGTAGTGGGTTCGATCTTACGGTGCTTGATCCCAGTGACAGAAGGGGAACCGACACGTATGTACCATTGCTACTAAGGATAAAATGATGGGGTCTATCTCTACATAGATAGATCTTGTCTACATCATGTCATCGTTCTTATTGCATTACTCTGTTTCTCCTTGAACTCAATACACTAGATGCATGCTGGATAGCGGTCGATGTGTGGAGTAATAGTAGTAGATGCAGGCAGGAGTCGGTCTACTAATCTTGGACGTGATGCCTATGTAATGATCATTGCTTGGATACCATCATGATTATTTGAAGTTCTATCAATTGCCCAACAGTAATTTGTTCGCCCACCGTTTGCTATTTTTCTCGAGAGAAGCCACTAGTGAAACCTACGGCCCCCGGGTCTCTTTCTCATATTATTTGCCTTTGTGATCTATTTTCCTTTGCTTTTATTTTCAGATATACTAAACCAAAAATACAAAAATACCTTGCTGCAATTTATTCTTATTTATTTTATTTGGCGTTCGATCTATCAATCAAGTACAATTTTATTCACGTCCGTTTGCCCATCTTGGGGCGCGCTACCCGAAAGGGATTGACAACCCCTTTTACACGTCGGGTTGCGAGTAGTTGTTATTTGTGTGCAGGTGTTGTTTACGTTGTGTTGCCTGGTTCTCCTACTGGTTCGATAACCTTGGTTTCACATCAGAGGGAAATACCTACCGCCACTTAGCTGCATAATCCCTTCCTCTTGTGGGAAATACCGACGTAGCTTCAAGCCGCATCAACGGGCCACAGCCCCCGCACAACATGCAGTTGAGCTCCGTCTCTAAAACTAAAAAAACTACTGGGCCAGCTGCTAGGTCCCTCGTGTTATCTGCTCATTGCGTAATTTTATCATTTATTGACTACATGACAATGGCGTGGGACCTGGTTGTCAAACAATTAGGAGGAAGTATTTTTTTGGCTTGTAACAACGAGGCACCTGCTTGCGTAATGCCATATGACCCTGGTGGGTCCCTACTGCCAGACTCTCCACGTACAGTCATCTCCTGATTCCTCTTGGTTGTTGACCATGTTGACAACGCCAGACGGCGGCAGGCACAGCGAGCAAACCAAGGGGGAGAACGACGGCGAGGCCTCGGACGGGAACGAACAGGAGCCATGGAAGATGCGGTAGTGTAGTGGTAGGCGGAGGGGAGTATGAGGGCAACAACATGTAACTCAAGCTTATAGATGGTACAAAAAAGTCCAAGGATTAATTGTTCATCAAACATCCTGTGGAAAAAGAATTATTGGAGCATGTAACCCAACCACTATTTTTGGCAGTCACAAACAAATGGATCAGTCTGATCCATAAAATCAACATCCTGCGAAAAAAGAATTATTGGAGCATGACCACAAGTTGTTGTAAATAGAAGCCGAGCACGTTCAGAAGCCCATTTGTCCACCTGAAACTTCTTTTTTTGCTGTTCAACATGTCCGTCCCTGAGAAATTTCTTGTTGAAAAACTTAAGCCTGATGGACAATAGTAGCCTCGCATTCAACAGGAAGAATGTGACAAAGCTTCTGTTTGCCTGGTTGGATGCGTATCCTTCCATCGTTATTGTCCTCAAATGAATGTCATGAGAACTGAGAAAATCCTAGTTCTTATTACGTCACCGATTGGTTATATGTTTTTCTCCATGTGTTACTGCCTAAGTAGACATGAAGATTGAGAATAGTTAAGGTCTGGAAAAAGAGTATGTCGAAAGAGCGATAGCTGAACGGTTAATTCTAGTACAATATATACGGGCTTTCAATGTGCATTACATCATCACCTTTATATATAAATTCTCCAGACATCGAAAGCATCGCAGCAAGCCAATAATTATGTTCAGAGCATAACTAAACATTCCGATATATAAGATCTTGACAGAATCCAGCAACATTGATAGGCTATCCATGGAAGAAATCTTCATTGAGCATATAACATAATATTAGTACCCAAAGTGTACTCCAAGATGATATAAAACTTATGCGCACAAATGAAAAATGAAGCTTATGATTACAAATGTGTAGATGAAAATATGTGGTACCTGAATAAGTGAGGAGCCAAACACCAACTTGTGATCATTAAACGGATCACCAATTACACCCAAGGTCTCTAGTTTGGGCACAGAGACGACAATTATTTGCGAAGGTTTATAACAATAATGAAGAAGCAACCTTCGAAGTGAAGGGTCATCTTCGATGATGAGCTGTTGTCCTTCAAAACAAATTCCAATGCTTTTAAGGTGACGCGACTTTATATGGAGACAACTGATAGGGATTTCTATTCCCAAAGCAATCAGCAAGAGCTCCAGGGCAGGGCAACTGGAGTAGATGATGTTGTGTAGTGAGGCCTCCGACAGATAAACCACCACAAGCGAAAGTTTTTTTAGAAGTGGGAGTTGAAGCATTTGTACCATATCGTCTGGTAGATGGCACCGGGCGAAGGTGGCGCTGTGGAGAGAGGAGGAAAACCATGAGATGGACAAGTGGTGTGGGCACAAATTCTTGGTGTTCAGTTCATCATATGAAACTTTCGTCGTAATGGTAGAACTCAAACTGCTGGAGTTTTTTGAATTCAGGGGATGTCAGCCAAGCATCCACCATGCAGGGTATGGATAGCAGGTAGCGTGTCGGGATGCAGAGGCGTTGAATGGGGCCTTGGTGGGAGGAGACGATGGCTCTGAGGAGATCAAATTCAGGAAGGACAGATATCTGACGACAATCGAGATTGAGGGGCGCGGTGCGCCATAGAGGGCGCCACCGACTTGAGAGGACTTCTATGTGGCAGCAATCTTTGGTGGGGAGAAGCGAGATGATCTCCCCAAGGATGTCGTTCGGGAGATCGCTGATGCGGTCCACCGGAGATTCTACGGGTTCCTCAGATCCGGGTGAGGGGGCTCGCTGTCGGATTACGGGTTCCGGCAAACCCTTGAGGTTCGAACTTTGGGGTGCGCACGAAGATCTCTCTCTCCCTAGTTCGCTCTTGCAGCGATCTCAAGGCCTAGCTTGCCGAACCCAAGGAACAAGAGACACAAGAGTTTATACTGGTTTGGGCCACCATTGTGGTGTAATACCCTACTCCAGTGTGGTGTGGTGGATTGCCTTGTAGGCTGAGGATGAACAAGTACAAGGGATGAACAGCCTCCCGAGGAGAGGTGTTCTTGAGCTCGGTGAGCTTGTGTGTGTGTGTGTGGATGGTCTGAATGATCCGTCCAAGATCAGTTGCCTCCTATGGTGGTGGCTAGCCCTATTTATAGAGGCCTTGGTCCTCTTCCCAGATATAGGCGGGAAGGGATCCCACAACGGCCAAATTTGAAGGGAGACAACTAGTACAAGTTATCTTGTCAAAAGGTGGTCTTCGCCTGCCAAAGGCTCTGGTGGTGACGCTGCGGTGGGCTCCGTGGTGACCTCCGTCCTGCTGGTCTTGGTCTCGTTGCACCGATATGGAAACCTTTGCCTGATGCCTCGGGACTCCTCGCCTGCGCCCGCCTCTTTAGCACCAACGAGGAAACTGGCACTCTGCGCCCGCTGGCACCCGCTTGGCTTCGGTCGTCATGGCTCACGTCACGCGAACCTCGCGAGGTGCCCTTTGCATACATATCTCCGCTCCTCGGGAGCCATCCTAGAGAGGCCGCCCCTGAGGAGGTCTTGGTGTTGTCCGCCTCGCTAGGCTTAGCCCCTCGCGAGGGTCTTGAGTGGTTGCTGATGAAGATGGGCTGTACCAGGCCGCCTACTGAGCCACGCCCTCGGTCGCAGGCAGGCAAGTCTAGGTACCCCCGTTCCCAGGACGCCGACAGTAGCCCCCGGGCCCAAAGCGCACTCGGGCTTGGCTTCGAGGCGAAGCCAAAGGGCAAGTGCGGAGCGCCGCGGGCCCCAACCGCCTGCGACCGTGATTGACGTGTGGCGATTGACAGGACGTGGGCGTCTCCGCTTCCCCACGCTGCCTCGGCAACTGTTCGACTTGACGAGTCCCTGCTGCATGCATAAAAACCATTATTACCTGCGATCGTGGAGGCCGGCGGTTGGCCTCCCTCTGGCTATAAATGAGGAGGGGGGCGGAGCCCCCGTCACTCATCTCTTCCTCCATTCCGCCCGCTTCTTCTTCTTCCTCCTTGCTGCGACACTCATGGCGCCGCTATGGAGGTTCTACACTGCTAAGAAGGGGAAAACCCCCCGCGAAGAGCTAGGGCCACTCCCACCGAAGAAGAGGCTGGCCCGCTCTCGCGACGTCATCGTCAAGCCGCAGGTGACGAGGCCTTGGTACGAGCGGACTCCCCCGGCTACCCGCTGCCCTTTTACGCCCTGGGCAAGGCTCCGGAGAGGGAGGCAGCGGCCCGCGCCGCTAGCGCCTTGGCCCTGGTGAGCATGCTGTGGCAGTGCGTGCCGCCGCCCCATGAACCCACGCCGAGGGCTCCTCGCGTGAACTCGTGGTGTGGGCAGCGATGCCACCGTGCACGTGGATCCGGTTCCCGCAATTCTTCTCTGAAGAGATGCCGCCGAGAGGGCCGCTCGAGTTGTGGCTGCAGCACGCCGAGTGCGACACCCCGGCGACAGGGGCAGAGGTTGAGGTCGTCTCCCCGGGCAAGATCTTCATGACCCGCAGATGGGGTGACGTCGCCCGCGCCTGCCGTGCGGAGGGCGCGCTCGCCATCCACATTCGAGTACGACGGCGCCTCCATGCTGTTCTTCAAGGTCTTCGACGAGGAAGGCCGTCGCCTGGAATGCTGCCCCGGAGGGGGTCGTCGGGACGACACAGTGGCAGTTCCTCCAGCAGTAGCGACGGTGCATGGGAGTCCAGCGACTCTCCCGAGCCTTACGAGACTCCGGAGACGAGCGACGACATCTACGTGCCCCCGAGCTCTCGCCGTGCCCGGAGCGCGGCAGCGGCATCCGCCCGTCGCCGCCGTTGATCTGGATGGGGTTGGCGTCAGCCTCCCGTGGCCCACTGTTGATGATGGCGTCGGCGGCGACGCCTGTAGATACGGCTCCTAGAAACCTTCTTCTTTTGTTCCCTGCGAGGAATCAAGGTGAACCCCGTGGGGGTGTGTAATGGATCTGTAGTGCCTTTTGTGTCAATATCGTCCTTATTACGAAGATTTATAATTGCGTGTCTTGCTTCGGCTTGGCCCTCCCTTTCCAACCTCGCGGTAGCTTAGTGCTCTACGCCGACGGGTCCCAATTCCTAGGCAGGCTGCAGCCGTCGCTGGTATGCCAGGTTGCGATGCCGTGGTCAAGGCCAGGAGGTGAGCGGCCCGAGGTCCGGTGAGAGCTCCCGAGGCGCGATGCTCAAGAGGTCCCCTTTAGCGTGCAAGCAACTACCTGAAGGCAGGAAAGGAAGGCGGCGTCGCCGTAGCTAGGCTGCAAGAGGTGGAAATCCTATGTCGCAGCGCTGGGCTGGCTTGAGTGTGTGACTTATCTTAGCGGTCTTGGGTCGATCCCTTGTGCAGCGCCAGGTTCGTGCATCAGCGGCGGCGGTGTAAACGGGTTAGGCCCGCGCGAGATTCCCCCTCTTTTTCATGCTCTTCTATGTGCTCTGCGTCCTCAGGTCCTGGCCCTCGAGCGAGCTCAGCCGCCGCTGGTATGCCAGGTTGCGAAGCCGTGGTCAAGGCCAGGGGGTGAGGGCTGGAGAGCCAGTAAGAGCCCCTGAGACGCGATGCTCAGGAGCCCCCCTTTAACGTGCAGGCGAATTGCGTGAAAAAAGAAGGAGCCTGCGGTCCCGCCCGTTGTCAGCCTCCGGAGATTCCTGTAGGTTAGCGCGATGGAGGAATACAGATTGCAGCCGTGCTTGCTGGTTTGCCACTGGTTGTTCCACAAGAAGATGAAGGCACTGAGGGCCTGGTGAGCTGACGTGCGCGGAGCATGTCGCGAGCCAGAGCTCGACCGCTCAGGTTTGTCAGCGTTGAAGGGATAGGCCCGAGCACAAGCACCGTGCCAGCATGAGTAGCCCTCGTTGCGGGAGGAGCAGGGGTGACCAGCAACGCGGCTGGCCACGAGGGGTAACAGGCAAGCAGGTGATAATCATGAAATGACTCAAGCAATGAGGCAGGTTAGCTCAGATAGATGCAAGAATGATACATGCCACCGGGACGGACCCGAGCGGCCTGGGGATGATGCAACCCGAGAGGCGCTCCCGACAGAGTAAGCTAAAGATGCAAAAGGATACACGTCGCAGGGACAGGCCCATGCGACTTGGGGATAATGCTGCCCGAAGGGCGCCCCCAACTGAATGAACTGGAAAGAGTCACCTGATATCGTAGCTGGAGAACTGTCGCGATCTCTGCCACGACAGCGTGATGCCTGGCCTCCTGAGTCGCGAGAATGCTCCGCAAGTGGCGCTTGAAGGTGACAGCCGCGTTCGGCAGGCACAATTGCATGCGAACATAGCTGTGAGGTGGACCCTTGCACCGTCCAACGCGCGAAGGCCAAAAACAGCCCTGAGATGCGGCCCTGTTGAGCCCTGGAATGTCAACGCAGACGCGTAGCCCACCGTCCTCGCTAGGATGGTGGGCTGCACCCGGTGGTGGGCGGCGGCCGCCGCCTATGGTCCTTGCGTGTTGTAGCTCCTGGGTTGCCTTGGTGGTGAACTCCTGAGCACTGGGCGCTCCATGCCTTGTGCCCTCTTGAGGGAAACGTGCGGCGAAGCACGCCTCCACAAGGTGCTCGAGCGCCTCCCTCATGACGTTGGCTAGGTCTGAGGCCCTCCAGAAGAGAGCCCCCGAGCCCAGCCTGAGGAGGGCGCTGGGCACGCCTTCCTATGTGAGGGAGGGAGGCGCCCCGGCTGCGGGCGCAGATCCTGAGGTGGTGCCGCTGGAAACACCGCTCTCCTAGGCCCTGGGTGGAGTAGCTGCTACTTCTTCTTGGGTATGGCCTCAGGAGGGTACAGGTTGCCTTCATTGTCGGGGTCTTCGGCCGCTGCAGCTTCGTAAGCATGCTCGAGGGAGCACACCGCATCTCTTTCTTCACAGGGGACCGTGTAGCGACCCGACCTCAGACGGTCAAGTCTCTGTGCTTAAGTGTCATCCCTCGATCGGTATGCTGACACACACAGTACTCGAGGATTTATAACAGAGGCAAATCACATGTATAAAGTAACGTAAATACTATTACCTCAATCCAAATAGCGGAAGTAACAACAAGGTTGTGGATTCCCATCAACACCAACGGCAAAGTTGAGTGTACAAATCATAACCCTAACGTATCACTTACTCGTCGTAAGAAAATCCTGCAACATGAGACGTTGCAAGCACAAAGGGTCAGTACATTGAATGTACTGGCAAATTCACACCATAGGATAATGATGAATAATAGCTATCACTACATGCATATATGGCTGGTGGAGGCTCTATGGTTATAATGTTTTTGCGAAAAGCCAATTTTTTCCCTACTGCAAAGGAATATATTTTATTTAACTACAAAGTTTGTTGAAAACATTGAGAAGGTAAACCCCCTCTCAATCCCAATTAAAAGTAATCATTAACAACCCAACAATTTAATTATAGAGTGATGAGATCAACATGATAATCCAAGAACCAGATACTCAAGATGTCCATAACCGGGGACACGACTAACCATGATTAGTTTGTACACTCCGCAGAGGTTTGTGCACTTTTCCCCACAAGACTCGATCTCCTCCGTTGAATTTCTCGCACTGCATGATGTTTGAGGAACGGATGACCGAGACACAGTCTTTCCGAAGAGGTCCCCTTAACCGATAGATAGGCCGGTACACCTACAATCCCCTACATCTGCTAGCCCATCATGGAAAGGTTTCCCACAACTTACTCAACTATGCCAGAGCCCATAATGGCATGTGGCTGCACACGGAAATTTCTAGCATGAATAATCTTATGATCCCTTTGAGCCTGGGTGGCAGTCCATAGGAGAATCACACGGTACCCCGGGATTTCCAAAAATACAGGCAATCACTGGATTCCCCAGGTGCCTCAATCCACCCAGATGTGTATTAAAGTTGCCACCTTAAGTTGAACCATTACTTAACAATACTCACATCTGTCATGAATACTCTCAAACCCAAACCACGTCTACGAGCATAGCATAGCAATATAAGCAATGTAATAGTAACTCCCAAAGTTTGAATGCAGGGCAATAGGTTCCTACCTCATCAACTACTTCCCAATACCCACATGTTATCAATCCTACTCATGCAATGTCTGAGGGTGAAACTAATGCATAAAAACTGGGTATGAAAGGGATATGATCAAAGTGTGAACTTGCCTTGTAAAGTTGATGAAGATGATTCGCACTCAACACTCTTGATAGTTCTACTCGTCACACTCCGGTCAATCTATCGTAAGCAAGCAATAGTAACCAAACATAAGCAATCACTCAAAAGATCGGAAAGAACGAAGAATACGATTCGGAAAACAACAAAACCAAGCAAATAACTCTTGCAACATAAAACAATTTCTAACAGTACCAAAATTGGGTGAATTTGGCCATACCAGAAAGTTTAGGTCAAGAGCTTTGATTTGCAAAAAGAATCAACTCAAACGGAGTTATAAAACTCAAGTTACGATCAAACGAAGTTTAAATTCAAATATGTTTGAAATAAAATTTTAAAACTTTCAAAAAACATGTTTAAGTTGTTTTTCTGTATAGAGGGGATCATAACGAAGAAGTGGGCGTTGGTTTCGTTGGATTTGGATAAACGAGCGAAAAGTAATGATCGATTGAAGTTCAGGGACTAATCTGTAAATAAAAATATTCATGGATGGGTCCCTGGCCGAAAACTAAAATAAAAAGAAAAAGACTAAATAGCAGACATTCGTTACCGATCGCTAATGAACGAAAATCGCTCGCTGCTGAACCCTAGCTAATGAACGCTCGCAAAATAAACTAAACCTAAATAAAATCGACCTAAAAGAATAAAACCAAAAAAATAAACCGGTGCGGGTTAAATCGGTTATACCGGTTCGGGTGAGGGTAACTGGCGGCGGCGTTCTCCGGCGAGCGGGACAAGGCGAGACGGCGGTTCCGGCGCGGCAGCAGGCGACGGCAGGCGGCGGGGTGCGGCGCGGCAGGCAGCGACGCTAGCGGGCGGCGGCGCGGCAAGGAGGCGGCGACGAGGCGCGGCTGCGGCAGATCTCGCCGGCAGCGGCGGTTGCGGCGAGTCAAGGAGAGGAGGCGGCGGCGAAAACGGGAAAAGGAGAGAGAGGCGGGGCCCGGGGCGAGGTATTTAAGGAGGGGGGCAAGGTAGCGTGCGGGAGGGGCAAGGGGGCGGCGCAGAGTCCGGAGGTGGCACGGACGTCGAGGCGGCGGCGCTCGGGACTTCGTCCCGAGCTCGGGCACGAGCAGCGCGACGCGCTAGGCTTTGGCCTGGCCCGTTTGGAGCTGGGGCGGCCCAGTCGGCGGAACCTTTTTTTTAAACATTTTCTCTGACAAACAAAAATAATAAAAACAAAATAAATAAAAATATTATATAGGCATATAATATATGAAAATTTTCAGAAATAGATTTTCTACAATGTGAACACTTTTGTAAAGTCAAATAAGATCGAGAAAAAAATCAAATAATTCAAAGAGTGCTACTGTTGCAATAAAACCTCATAAAAATCATTTTAAAAATACCAAAATGATTTCAAATTTATTTCTCTCCAATTTTCTGATGTAGGGAATCATGTTACCCTATTTTCCATAAATTTTGTTTTTGGAGAAAAATAATTTTGAATAAAACCCAAATAACTCCAAATTGAAAATACTTTCAAAAGGACTTTAAATTTGATCCTTTTAAACTCCCAACTCATATTTCATATATTTTGAAGAAGTCATTTTATCTTCGCTCGTGAAAATCATTGAGTTGCTTAAAGTTTTTGAATTGGAAAATATTTCCAAATGGAATTCAAATATTTTCAAAAACCCTTTTCATTTATTTAAATGGAAGAAGTCATGTCATCTTCTCTCTAGGGTTTTATGATGAAAAGAATTTTAATTCACGGAGATCATAAATGCAAAAATTGAAGTTCGGGAAAGTCCTTTTATTCCCTCTCATTTAACTTTCAAAAAGTTTCGAATTCACTCACTTTCAGTCAATCAATCACATAAAAATCAAACAAGCAATCAAAACTATCTATTTATTATAACATTCCAAAATTTAGAATTTTGGGATGTTACAAACCTACCACCCTTAAAATGAATCTCGTCCTCGAGATTCGGAGAGGCTAGAAAGAAAAAGGTTAGGTTTGGGGTTCTTCTCAAAATCCATCGATCATCACAGGGGGTCTGGGGTGCTACCACCCTTAGAAACATTGTTACGGTCCCATCAATACTCATATACTCCATCCTTATTCTTGACAGGGCCGGTCTTTTCAGATCTTCCGTATAATCCTTTCTCTGGGCTCTTCCGGTAACGGCATAACCTTTTCCTCAATTCTTTTGTCCTTTCATCTTGGTAAGGTTATTCCGAGACTGGGTCTTCTTAGCTGACAGGTCTGGCGCCAATACTAAACAACTATCGATATCTCATGGTGGTCAACCATTTATGGTTTCTCCTGCAGTAAATGGGTCTGGGTTGAACCTCACCGTATAACCTACGGTTGGCAACAGCTGCCTTGTACAAGGGGAGAAAATACTTATACCATTCTAAGGGTTAAACAAGGTTTAATATCATCGTCTCTCTACTATAGGTAAGTCACTTAGATTTACCATCCCATATAGCAAGGCTAATAATAAGAGTAAGTCAGTATGGTGATCAATCCATCCCGCACCCAAATCATTACTTTGTATATGGTTTAGCGTATCTCGCATTCTAACACTCGGTCATCCTCACAAGCATTGCAGAATTTCTCTTGTCGACGAACTAAGTTCGGATAAATCCATTGATTCTGCAAGCCAAACAAACATCTATCGTTCCTTCACAACTCTCAGGTTTTGCGGTAATCCTATAAAATCGTCTGTTGCTAAAATCGTAACTTCTTCCAAAGTTTTTCCTTCAGCAAGAGTGTGCTTGCTTCTTGGCAGGTCCTGGGGCCTGTGGGTTATGGCCCATCTCATCACTTGAAATCCTTGAACTCATCATCGGGGCAACTGATCATTATTCCAACATCCAGCTTCCTAGCATTCTTAAATCCATCCAATTGCACTATCTCCCTTCCTTCTATTGGTACCAACTCATACGTGATTACTCAAACTCATCATGGAGTTACACTTGCTCCATATTACCAACATTCTACCTCCTTTATATCCAATAGTACTTCATCCCTTCATATTCTTGGGGTATCCAACATATTGAGATAAAAATCCTACTTATTTTGCCCGAAATCCACTCCGTGGAATATCATTATCTCTTCTAGGGGTGAAGGGTTTTCACAAGGTACTACCACCCTTAAAATGATCCAATCTTCCATAGACCATATTTCTCATATCCTCGAAAATGGTCAAAATCATTCTCCATAGAGTAACAACTCATATAACCCAATCAGTACCAACGATGCTAACTTTATTGATTCTCCAACGATTATAATTCTCTTGCTTTTCCATTACATGCCTTAACTCATCGCCTCAATATAAAGGAAGTGTTCTCACTACTACTACTATACTGTTGTTGCAATCTCAACTATTTAGCACAAGCCTCCTTCTCTTTGGGACAATCTGTGGCAAAGTGCCCTGCTTCATTTCAACAGAAACTTTTTACTTCCAACAAGTCTCATGCTTTCCTTATGACTACATAGACTCTTTGGGTCCTTGGCTTCCTTTTTTTTGGGCAACTGCTGAGGTAGTGCCCTGACTCCTTGCACCTATAACAGGTGATATGACTCAGATCTTTCCTGGTATCCAATCTACTTCTCTTTCTGGACTTTTCCATTCCAATCAGGGCTTCTATTTCCTGTGGGTCATGCTCTACTTCCTCCGTCGGGAATTCTACTAGATCCCCATTCAGACAATTCTGGGAGATGTGTCCTTCTTCTCCACATGAATAGCATGACTTGGTGCAGGGTTTAATTGGGTCTTCTTTGGATGTGTAGTCCACCTCTTCCTTCATCACGGGTTCTTCTAAAACTTCCATAAGGGCTCCTTTCATTGCTTCTTTCTTCTGCTGGATGGTTCTTTGTACCATGGGGTAAATGTGACACTGAGCAGGGTAGTGGGTAGTCCCTTCACACAAGAAACAAGTAATCTGCCTAGTTCGGCATTCTTCAACTGGGTGACTTCCTTCATAGTTAGGGCATTCATCCTTGTGTTCCTTATGATTGTGTCCTATTTCTCCACAAAGCTTGCATGCACAGGGTTTCTTCATATCCTTTCCATAAGGCTTCAATTTCTGGGACACAAACTGAGACATTAGCAGAGTCAACTTAAATTCTTTCCAAGTGGTTACTCCTTGCCATCCATTGGTGGTTTGGTACATCCTCCATCAAGTGGCAGCACCTCTTTCAAAGCACTGAAGAGCATGCTGGGTCATATCCTTTCCGGCTATAGGGTTATTCTCCATGTGATCCTCCGTGTTCTGAATCCATCGGTCTGTCTCCAATTGACTTATCGGTCCAGAAAATACAAGCTCATCTCCGTTCATCCTCTAATGGGTCCATGGGTTTGGGGTGAGATACGAGAGAGAGAGAGAGATAGAGAGAGAGAGAGAGAGAGAGAGAGAGAGAGAGGGATACACACAATACAAACAATAGTTTTGAAAAGACTGGTTTTATTTGTGGCTGTCGGAAAAACATCAAACAAATGACAGCTCACAAACGTCGCATCTAACGTAGGCATATAACAGGGGTTGGGTCTTCTAAAGGTCAATAAATCTTCAAAATCGCCAAACTCTTCAAGTCTTGCTCATGTCTCCGATGGCTTCTTCCGATCGTGCTTGTCCTTCTCAAGTTCTTTTGCCAGATCATCTCTGTTGACGCGAAGTCTCTCGTGACATTATTTAATATTTATGGAGTTGCGTTCCAAAATTCTGGGTTTCAACACCCTTGGCATGAACCATGGTCCCACTGTCCTTCGGTTCGTGACGAATCTCCGGTATATCGAGGTTTTGCTCCTCCAGCTTGGCTACTTTCAACTTCTGGGTCCAAAGTTCTTCACGAAATACTTCCTTGTCAAATACGGCTTCCTGCAAGTCCATCTTGACTTCTGCGCCAGATCCTGGGGATACACCAGCTAAGGTTAAAACTTCATCTTTTACTGATAGGTGCTCCGTCAGCCTTCTACCATCCAATCCTTCCATGCATATGCATGCTTAACTCAGCACGGTGACAAATAGCATAAGCGGGCGATAACATCATGGATAACCATGTTTCTTCCCTTGTCATTGCCATGAGCTATCATTCCGTAGTTGATATCTCCTGCCTTAGAGTTTTCTTGACAAAACTTTGAGTTCTAATGCTCCATGTTCCGGTCTTTCTCCGATACACATTGATCTCGGGTATTGACGGCTTCCATAGTCTGCAAAGTTCCATAAGGGTAGCCTTCCTAGGCCATAGAAATCTGGGAGTTCTTCAGAGCCTTCAAATTCTCGTGGTCTTCGGAGTCTTCAACCATTGTATTTTCCATTATTCTAATGCACGGTAAAATCTTCTTCATTCCGAAGTGGTCTTAGTTGTCCGATATCTTTTACTTCTTGGAGTGGTCTCATCCGTCGAATCCTCGTATGGTCAAATGGGGAAGGGGGTATAGTCTCACTAAAAGGGAATATTTGAATAAGCTCAGAAGAGAAGAGAGGTAAAAGATCTTTTTGAAAAGAAAGTTGTAGAGAAAAATCTTTCCTATGGGCTTGCCAGTTTCTAGGGGTCACGTCCTACAGTCAACATGTGCTCTGATACCATCTTGTAGCGACCCGACCTCAGACGGTCAAGTCTCTGTGCTTAAGTGTCATCCCTCGATCGGTATGCTGACACACACAGTACTCGAGGATTTATAACACAGGTAAATCACATGTATAAAGTAACGTAAATACTATTACCTCAATCCAAATAGCGGAAGTAACAACAAGGTTGTGGATTCCCATCAACACCAACGGCAAAGTTGAGTGTAGAAATCGTAACCCTAACGTATCACTTACTCGTCGTAAGAAAATCCTGCAACATGAGACGTTGCAGCCACAAAGGGTCAGTACATTGAATGTACTGGCAAATTCACACCATAGGATAAGTATGAATAATAGCTATCACTACATGCATATATGGCTGGTGGAGGCTCTATGGTTATAATGTTTTTGCGAAAAGCCAATTTTTTCCCTACTGCAAAGGAATATATTTTATTTAACTACAAAGTTTGTTGAAAACATTGAGAAGGTAAACCCCCTCTCAATCCCAATTAAAAGTAATCATTAACAACCCAACAATTTAATTATAGAGTGATGAGATCAACATGATAATCCAAGAACCAGATACTCAAGATGTCCATAACCGGGGACACGGCTAACCATAATTAGTTTGTACACTCTGCAGAGGTTTGTGCACTTTTCCCCACAAGACTCGATCTCCTCCGTTGAATTTCTCGCACTGCATGATGTTTGAGAAACGGATGACCGAGACACAGTCTTTCCGAAGAGGTCCCCTTAACCGATAGATAGGCCGGTACACCTACAATCCCCTACATCTGCTAGCCCATCATGAAAAGGTTTCCCACAACTTACTCAACTATGCCAGAGCCCATAATGGCATGTGGCTGCACATGGAAGTTTCTAGCATGAATAATCTTATGATCCCTTTGGGCCTCGGTGGCAGTCCATAGGAGAATCACACGGTACCCCGGGATTTCCAAAAATACAGGCAATCACTGGATTCCCCAGGTGCCTCAATCCACCCAGATGTGTATTAAAGTTGCCACCTTAAGTTGAACCATTACTTAACAATACTCACATCTGTCATGAATACTCTCAAACCCAAACCACGTCTACGAGCATAGCATAGCAATATAAGCAACGTAATAGTAACTCCCAAAGTTTGAATGCAGGGCAATAGGTTCCTACCTCATCAACCACTTCCCAATACCCACATGTTATCAATCCTACTCATGCAATGTTTCAGGGTGAAACTAATGCATAAAAACTGGGTATGAAAGGGATATGATCAAAGTGTGAACTTGCCTTGTAGAGTTGATGAAGATGATTTGCACTCAACACACTTGATAGTTCTACTTGTCACACTCCGATCAATCTATCGTAAGCAAGCAATAGTAACCACACATAAGCAATCACTCAAAAGATCGGAAAGAACGAAGAATACGATTCGGAAAACAACAAAACCAAGCAAATAACTCTTGCAACATAAAACAATTTCTAACGGTACCAAAATTGGGTGAATTTGGCCTTATCAGAAAGTTTCGGTCAAGAGCTTTGATTTGCAAAAAGAATCAACTCAAATGGAGTTATAAAACTCAAGTTACGATCAAACAAAGTTTAAATTCAAATATGTTTGAAATAAAATTTTAAAACTTTCAAAAACATGTTTAAGTTGTTTTGCTGGATAGAGGGGATCATAACGAAGAAGTGGGCATTGGTTTCGTTGGATTTGGATAAACGAGCGAAAAGTAATGCTCGATTGAAGTTCAGGGACTAATCTATAAATAAAAATATTCACGGATGGGTCCCTGGCCGAAAACTAAAATAAAAAGAAAAAGACTAAATAGCGGACGTTCGTTACCGATCGCTAACGAATGAAAATCGTTCACTACCGAACCCTAGCTAACGAACGCTTGCAAAATAAACTAAACCTAAATAAAATCGACCTAAAAGAATAAAACCAAAAAAAATAAACCGGTGCGGGTTAAATCGGTTATACCGGTTCGGGTGAGGGAAACCGGTGGCGGCGGCGGCGTTCTTCGGCGGGCGGGACGAGGCGAGACGGCGGCTCCGACGCGCAGCAGGCGACGGGGTGCGGCGCTAGCGGGCGGCGGCGCGGCAAGGAGGCGGCGACGAGGCACGGCTGCGGCAGATCTCGCCGGCGGCGGCGGTTGCGGTGAGTCGAGGACAGGCGGCGGCGGCGAAAACGGGAAAAGGAGAGAGAGGCGGTGCCCGGGGCGAGGTATTTAAGGGGGGCAAGGTGGCATGCGTGAGGGGCAAGGGGGCGGCGCAGAGTCCGGAGGCGGCAACGCTCGGGACTTCGTCCCGAGCTCGGGGACGAGCAGCGCGACGCGCTGGGCTTTGGCCTGGCCCGTTTGGAGCTGGGCCGGCCTAGTCGGCGGAACGTTTTTTTACATTTTCTCTAACAAACAAAAATAATAAAAACAAAATAAATAAAAATATTATATAGGCATATAGTATATCAAAATTTTCAGAAAAAGATTTTCTACAACGTGAACATTTTTTTAAGTGAAATAAAGTTGAGAAAAATTCAAATAATTCAAAGAGTGCTACTGTTGCAATAAAACCTCATAAAAATCATTTTAAAATACCAAAATGATTTCAAATTTATTTCTCTCCAATTTTCTGATGTACGGAATCATGTTACCCTATTTTCATTATATTCTATTTTTGGAGAAAAATAATTTTGAATAAAACCCAAATAACTCCAAATTGAAAATACTTTCAAAAGGACTTTAAATTTGATCCTATTAAACTCCCAACTCATATTTCATATATTTTGAAGAAGTCATTTTATCTTCGCTCGTGAAAATCATTGAGTTGCTTAAAGTTTCTGAATTGAAAATATTTCCAAATGGAATTCAAATATTTTCAAAAACCCTTTTCATTTATTTAAATGGAGAAGTCATGTCATCTTCTCTCCAGGGTTTTATGATGAAAAGAATTTGAATTCACGGAGATCATAAATGCAAAAATGAAAGTTTGGGAAAGTCCTTTTATTCCCTCTGATTTAACTTTCAAAAAGTTTCGAATTCACTCACTTTCAGTCAATCAATCACATAAAAATCAAACAAGCAATCAAAACTATCTATTTATTACAACATTCCAAAATTTAGAATTTTGGGATGTTACAGACCGTGATGATGCCGCCGCTCCCTGGCATCTTGAGGACGTTGTAGCCGTGGTGGGTCACTGCCATAAACTTGGCCAAGGCTGGATACCCAAGGATGGCATTTTACGGCAGGCGTATGTGGTCGACGTCGAAGTCGATGAGCTCGGTGCGGTAGTTGTTACGCTGGCCGAAAATGACAGGGAGGCGGACCTACCCTATCGGGGTGGTGGAGCCGTCGGTCACTCCTGAGAAGGGCTTGGTAGGCTGTAGCTGATCGTATCGCACTTGGAGGCTATCGAACGTCTCGACGGACAGGACGTTGAGCCCTGCGCCGCCGTCGATGAGGGTCTTCGTGACTTGAACGTTGCTGATGATGGGTGAGCAGAGCATCGGGAGGGCGCCTACAGTTCCCGCGCACTTGAGCTGGTTTGACGAGCTGAAGGTGATGGCGCACTTGGACCACCTGAGCGGGCGCGTGGCTTCGAGCCTATGAAGGGCCGCATTCACCTCATGAGCAAACTACTTGAAGATACGCTGAGAAGCTGGGGCTTGAGCACCACCCAAGATGCAGGTGTTGGCACGAGGCTCTTGGAAGCCCGCAGCCCCCTCATCCTGATGATGGTCATCGTTCCTCCTCGATGGTGGCGGCAGTGGAGGGAGGCCAGCGTTGCCCTGTCGGCGGTCCTCACGAGGCTCCTCCCTCCAGGCGCCCTCGTGAGGCTGGTCCTGCTAGCGATCCTCACGAGGTCGGTCGCGCCAGTCCTGGCCGGGGCCGCGGTCGTCCCAGCGTCCCCCACTTAGTCCTCCTCCTCGGCCGTAGCCGCGGTCGCTGCGCTCAGGGCGTCGCCCGAAGCGCCCGTCGCGGATGGCCCCGAGCTCTTGACAGTCATTGGTGTTGTGGCTGTGCATGTTGTGGAAGGCGCAGAACGGACGGCTGCTCTTGGACGACTCAGGGTGGTCTCGGCCGTGCTTCGTCTCTGGCTCGGCCGCGAGCATGGCTACTCCCTTGCGCTTCACATCTTTGGCCTTGGCCTTCTTGTCTTCCGTGTCAGCGGCTCTAAGCTCGAGGAGGGAGAGGCACCCTTCCTCAGCTCTTGTGCACTTGGCCGCCATGTTGAACATCTCCAGGGCCATGCATAGTTCCTCGTGGATGGCGAGCTCCTCCTTCATCTTGACGTCACAGACGCCATTGAAGAATGCGGAGATGATGGCCTCGTCCGTCATCTGGGGGATCTTGAGGTGAACGTTGTTGAAGCGCTGGATGTACTTCTGCAAGGTTTCCCCTGGCAGCTGCTTGATGCGCCGCAGGTCACCCGCGGCCGGCGGGCGGTCGCGAGTGCCCTGGAAGTTGGCGACGAAACGCTCGCGCATCTCGCCCCAGGAGGAGATTGATCCCGCAGGCAAGTTCAGAAGCCACGAGCGCCTACCATCTTTGAGGGCCATGGGAAACCAGTTTGCCATAACCTTTTCGTCACCGTTGGCTGCCTTGATGCTCAGCTCGTAGAGCTGCAAGAACTCCGTGGTGTCGGGGGTGCAGTCGTAGCACAGAGGCAGGTCCGGCTTGAACTTGCCGGGCCAGACAACGCTGCGCAGCTCGGGAGTGAAGGCACGGCAGCCTGCTGTGGTCACCGGAGGTCGTCGCGGAGGCGGAGCCTGATCTTGGTATCCTCGCGCCGCCGCCGCAGGCGGCACACGGTCTTGACGTAGTGGTGCTGGGAGCGCAGGAGCGTTCTCTTGCAGCCTCGGGACTTCTTGTCAGCTTCCTTCTTCATGAGTGGGCGCCCAGCGTGGCGGGTCACGTCGCGGGACTGCACGTCTTGGTGCGAGGGCGCCGTCTTGATGCGGAGGTGGAGGAGGCGCTCCGTGAGCTACGTCACCCGCGGCTGGAGGTGGGCGTGGTAGCGAGAGGGACGGTGCAGGAGAGCCCCCAGCGGCGCTGACGAGCTCAGCGATGCGGTCCAGCCAGTCCTCGTAGAGGTCGTCGACCGGGCGGTAACGCAGGAGCTCGCGTGCCATGAGCAGCGCGGCCTGTGCGTCCGTGGGCGCACGACGAGCGTGGGATGACAACTAGGCCGAAGTCAGCGGCGGGGTGGTGGTGCGTCCGTCCCGCCGCATGGAGGGGTGCAGCGATGAAGCTTGCTGCTCATTCCCTGCTGGGCCGGTGGCGGTGTTGGCAGCGGGTGATGGAGAACGGCGGGGAGGTCCGCCAACTGGCGCCGTCTGAGCTACATGGGCGGCGAGGGCGGCCCGACGCTCAGTATGGGCTCGGCGAGCGTCAGCCATGGTTGCGGTGGAGCAGGGGAGCATGGATCGGAAGAACGGCTTCAGCGCACCCCTACCTAGCGCGCCAAATGTCGGATTATGGGTTCCGGCAAACCCTTGAGGTTTGAACTCTGGGGTGCGCACGAAGATCTCTCTCTCCCTAGTTCGATCTCACAACGATCTCAAGGCCTAGCTCGCCGAACCCAAGGAACAAGAGACACGAGAGTTTATACTGGTTCGGGCCACTGTTGTGGAGTAATACCCTACTCCAGTGTGGTTTGGTGGATTGCCTTGTAGGCTGAGGATGAACAAGTACAAGGGATTAACAGCCTCCCGAGGAGAGGTGTTCTTGAGCTCGGTGAGCTTGTGTGTGTGTGGATGGTCTGAATGATCCGTCCAAGATCTGTTGCCTCCTATGGTGGTGGCTAGCCCTATTTATAGAGGCCTTGGTCCTCTTCCCAAATATAGGTGGGAAGGGATCCCGCAATGGCCAAATTTGAAGGGAGACAACTAGTACAAGTTATCCTGTCAAAAGGTGGTCTTCACCTGCCAAAGGCTCTGGTGGTGACACTGCTGTGGGCTCTGTGGTGACCTCCGTCCTGGCGTCCTGCTGGTCTTGGTCTTGTTGCACCGATATGGAAACCTTTGCCTGATGCCTCGGGAATCCTCGCCTGCGCCTGCCTCTTTAGCACTAAAGAGGAAACTGGCACTCTGCGCCCGCTGGTGCCTGCCTGGCTTCGGCCGTCATGGCTCACGTCACGCGAACCTCGCGAGGTGCCCTTTGCATAGATATCTCCGCTCCTCGGGAGCCAGCCTAGCGAGGCCGCCCCTGAGGAGGTCTTGCTGTCGTCCACCTCGCGAGGCTTAGCCCCTCGCGAGGGTCTTGAGTGGTTGCTGATGAAGACGGGCCGTACCAGGCCGTTGGCTGAGCCACACCCTGGGCCGCAGGCAGGCAAGTCTGGGTACCCCCATTCCCAGCACGCCGACACTCGCTGCTTCTCCCCGCGCTGCTGGGTGCGGGATCTACAACCGGTATCGCCGCTGGCGGGAGCCTCGTCTTCTTAGCGCTGGGGCCAGCCGACTCCATTTGCCTTCCGGGCGTTGCGCCGAGCTCACGGGTTTGAGAAGAGTAGCCAGAGACAAGCCTAGTGGTAGTGCGAGTGGGGAAGAAGGAGGGCTGGGGTTTTCTATAGGAGTGGAAGAAGAGGAGCAGACGTTCTTCTATACAAGTGAGGAAGAAGGTGAGCAGGGTTTTTTTGTACGAGTGAGGAAGATGGGGAGCGGGGGGAATTGGCGGGCGACAGAAGCGGGAGAGTCCAGCGAGCTGCAGTATAAGTGGAAGCGAGAAGGAAGGAGGGTATTTCTGGGACCGCCCCCTCTTCAAGAAATATGGGGTTTTCCTCGCAAAAAACAAAAACAAATGGGCTTTAAGATGGATAGGCTTTTGTATCGGCCCAGTCGGCTGCCCGTGTTTCGCACTGGACGACCTTAACACTAGAGGCAACCCATTAGAAACACTCTCCAGCTCTCCAGCTTATTGCACATTCGAAAGAAAAGAAAGAGACGCCTCCAGCTTAATTATGGCTCCTCATCGGTAACATTTTTCAACTTGAAAAAAAGTTATAGCTCCTTTTCAGGCCGGCTTGGCATCCACCAAATTAGAGGATGGTGTACTGCATGCAGACACTCACACTGGTCGTAGCGCGGTGAAATGAGGGGTCAAATAACATGCCCACTATATATATATATATATATATATATATATATATATATATATATTGTAAAGGTTGACACGCTAACATTCACACTAAACTAAGCTTCACAAGATACGGTATGCATACTAGCTAACATTCACAAGCACTTAAGTTCAGCATGTTTACGCATGTAAATGATTCACAAGACTATAACCAAGACAAAGTTTTGAGAAGGTGTAGAAATAAAGAAAAAATGATATATGCTTCTCTGAGCAAAGGGCCTCCCTACGCACACATTAATTTCCTGGGCATGCTTCTTTCTGCTCAATGTTGCGTGCACTTTGAGCATGTTGGCAACTCCACAGCTAGCTAGATGGCCCATCTTGCAATTTACGCTAACACATTGCAGCAAATAGAGGAGGCAATAGAGATCACTCAACATCAGACCATTTTGTGCAGTTCCACTGAAATCATCTTCATTGTCCTGAATGTGAAAAGATAGGAAAGCGTTGTACTTCAACGGTGTCGCAAAACGGTAGCAGATATCAATAGCTCGGCATGACAAAACACAGTCATCTTGACGAAGGGGATACTGACCTGCATGAGGAAGATTATGCATAATTTTATAGGTGGTTAGTTGGTTTCCACCTTGGGATCTCCTATGATGGCACGGAGGAAATTCTATGCAATCGATGAGCGCAATTCCTTACGTGTGGCTGTAGAAAATTTGTCCGACTGACCCCAATATCTTTTTTGTGCAGTTCCACTGAAATAATGCACCGCTGTTTGCACGACCCCTACTCGCCGGCCAGGCCATCAATGACTCGGACTCTTTTATCTTTCATTGACGGAGCAGTTGCAGTGCTTGTTTGCTCCTCCACACATGACAGGCTCGTTCCACACTGCAAACAACAAGTCAACGTATGAATAAGCTTATTTCATCTTGCGTTGGTCATTCTACATAGTTAAGAATGTAGGAATACCTGGAGCACGGTGAGGTCGGCCAATAGCAGGTTCCACTAAAATTGAGGTTTGTGCTTCCATTTGCACAAATAGACACCATATCGAGATAGACAACCCCGTTTGCACAAATATGTAACAGGGTTATTTAAGCTGTGTCACTTTTTTGCAGCGGCATATGATTAAGAACAACACCTCATATGTTATCAATGGCACTACAATGACATTATGGAAAAGTGCCATTATCTAAGAAGCGCCATCACATCAAATCAACACTGGCACTAGCTAGATTAATGGGGGCTTACATTAACATGCATAACAATTGCATTATGACTATGTGATGTAAAATTGGGAGTAGCACTTGATCAGTACGTACGTGCACGGTTAACAGGAACGATCGTTCTAACAAAGGGTGATACGGAAAGGAGAAACACATCATCGTGTCAACCATTGTGCAATTAAATTTTGTGCAGTTCAACGGAGATGCAGCTATGTTACCGGTGTCAGAGTTTAGTGTTACGGCCCAAAACACTCTTTATGATAAATAAAGCAAGACAGAAGCATTTCATAAAACGGTGGTGGCATTGGTTCATTTTATCAATGGCAATAGATTGATAGCAGCATTACTTAACAGTGACATCACATTAACAATGGCATTGTTTCATTTTACCTGTGATGTTAGATTAACAGCAGCAGTAAGGGCATAGGGACAGGGTGGCACAAGCACATTTTACATCCACCGAGGCATAAAGTGGTGAGGCAGAGGTGTTGTCGAGTGTGGCAAACATGCAAAGCATGTCTGGATTTGTGAATTTTTTGTTCTCGTGAGTGACCTTTCCTACATGACCACAAGAAATCTAGACATGCTCATTCTCTGTTGCATTGTCGACCCAACACCCCCCACTTTCTGTCCTTTTTCGACTGAGAGACCGGTTAGGCCAGCATCTTTATTTCCCTTTCCGACCAAGAGATCGGTTCGTTAGCCAGTATCCGCAGTACCTTTTTTCCTCTAATAGTAAAAATTTAGGTGGTGTTCGAGTGTTTGACAAGCCGATGGAGCTAGCTACATGGAGAGCTTTGTAATACTAGAAGAAAATTTAGGTGGTGTTTGAGTGTTTGACAAGCCGACGGAGCTAGCTACATGGAGAGCTTTGTAATACTAGAAGAATATCCACATGCAGGATGCAGCGACGTGGGGAGCAATCCCAACTTGATGAAAAAAGGGATGCAGTGACGTGGGGAGATGGGCCATTAGAACAAGGCCGGTTCTAAAAAAAGTTATACCTCCAGTCGGCGGGATGTGGTGAGGCAGGCGGTGAGATCTACCAACTCGACAACGGGGAGCAAGGGTGAGGAGGACCTCCCACACCAGCGCCAGGTCAGAGAAGCCGGCGGGCATCGGCTTCCTCCCTCGCCGCCGGCGACCACTAGCGGAAGCTATCCGGCCGGATCTGTGTCAATCGGAGAGAAGAGAGAGAGAGACAAAGAGAGTACAGTCTTGTTTAGATCTGGAGAGGGTGAGAGAGTGAGAAGAAGAGAAAAACCCTAGGAAGCAAGTCCCGAAGTGGACTAGTGGAGTAGTAATTGTTTTTCCCTCCGTAGCGATCATTTTAAATTGAATCCGCGCGCAGCCATATTTTTTTCATTTAACGTACCATTAAAAAGAAACTCGATCAATAACCCCGCTACCGCATTCAGGTCGCACTTGGTATGGCTGACATTTGGTCCCAGACCCCACATTAAGTGGATGACTAGATGTCTCAAATTGTCACGTTACCTGCCTTTTCGTGTGCAAATGCGCTCAAACGTGAGTGTACCCGGGCGTGTGCGTGAGGGGAGAGTGAAGTCCGAATTATAAACTTTGAGGTCGTAGAGCTAGTCAAAAACAAACCCTCGCCTTTAAATCCTTGAAGTTTGTACCCTGTCCTCTGTAATCCTGGTCATTTTTAACCTTAAGGGCATGTGCGGTTCAAGGGGTTTTAACGGGGATTAACAGGGATTGTGGGGGATTCAATCATGTACAAGCTAAATTCCCCTCCATTCCTCTCCAAACCCCTTGTGAGGAGGTTGACCCGAACAAGGCCTAAGACTAACCATAGTGGGAGTAACTTAATTCCATACGGTATCATAATATGATACTCAACCCTCTCTTTCTTCATTTAATTTTACGCCAGCTCATCAAATTTGCCTAGTGTAACATCCCAAATTTTCAATTTGGAATGTTATACATAGGTCATCATATGCATATCATATTTATTTGCATTTTGGTTTTGATCCTAGAAATTCTAAGCAACTCAAGGACCCACGAAGAGAGTTGGGGATTTCATTCATTTTCATATTTGAATTCTTCTCAAATATTGAAAAGGGGATCATTTTGGTTTTAATAATTTTTCTCTCCGAAAATATTTCGACTACAAAAATAAAAGAGAGGAGATAATATGACTTCTCCAAAATAAAGAAATATTGGAGGAAAAATATTTAAAATCAAATAAATATTTTATTTGGATTTTTATTGCTATTTTATTCAAATTAGAAAAATATGCATTTTCCAAAAATTGCATTTTTGGCCAGAAAAATGTTCACTTCGTTCTAAATATTTTATTTAGACGGTGAAAATTGTTTTTGGCATTTTTAGAATTTGTCCTTTTCGGCGAATGGACTGAACTGGGCCGAAGGCCCAGCCGGCCCGCTGCGCCCCCGCCTTCCCCGCCTCGCCCCGCCGTGCCCTCGCCGGACTCCCGAGGGAGTCCGAGCTCGCCACGCCGCGCCGCCGACCCCCTCCCCAAGTCGGACCGCCCCCTGAGGCTATTTAATCCGCCGACCCCCTCCCCAAGTCAGACCGCCCCCCGAGGCTATTTAAGCCGCCGCTCCCGACCCCTCTGCCCTCATCCCGCCCCGCCGCCGCAACCACCGCTGCCTATTGCCGCCGCCGCGCCGCGCCACCGCCTCGTTTCACGCCGCCGCCTCGTCTCGCGCTGCGGCCACGGAGCCCCGCCGTTCGCCACCTCACCGTTCGCCGCCGTTGACCCCGCCGACCCGACGGTTTTCTTCGGTAAACCGGTAAAAAACCGCAAAGCCGCCGCTGTGTTTTTTTTTAAAACCCTAGATCGGTTCGGTTTTCTCGGTTTTCTTCTGTTTAGGTTACTTTGCGAACGTTCGTTTGTTCATTCGTTTTAACGAACGAATTCGTTCGTTTGCTTCTGTTAGCGGACGTTCGCCCCGTAGTCTTTTTCTTTTTATTTAATTTTCGGCCAAGGACCTATCCGCGATTATTTTTATCGCAGATTAGCCCTGATCTTCAAACCCTCGCAATTTTTTAACCGTTCGTCCAAATCCAGTGAAACCAACGCCAAAATCTTCGTCTCGAGCCCCTCTTTCTGGTTAATCAACTTGAACATGGTTTTGACAATTAAAATTTGGTTTCAAGCATATTTGAATTCGAAGTTCTTTTGACCGTAGTTTCAGTTCCATAGCTCCGATTCGATTGATTCTTTTTGTAAATTGAAGCTCTTCAGTTGGAATTTCATATTTGGATTTTCTTATTTGAGTTTTACCCTTGCATATATGCTTGAGTGCTTATGTATGCTATTGTTTCTTTGTGATAGAATTCTCGGAGTGCGAAGCGTGCTACTACGAGTCCCTAGGTTTTGTGGATCGTCAGCAAGGCAAGTAACACATTGATCATACTCTTTTCATACCCAGTCTTTATGCATTAGTTACAATCCTCAAACACTACATGATTAGGATGTGAAAAACTTGTGGGTTTTGGGAAGTAGATGATGAGGTAGAACCTATTGCCCTTTTATTATCAAACCCTTGGGAGTTACTTCTACGTTATGCTTATACTGTTATGCTATGCTCGCCGACGTGGTTCGGTTTGAGTGAATCCATGACAGATGTGAGATTGTTAATTAATGGTTAACTTAAGGTGGCTACTTAAATACACATCTGGGTGGATTGGTTGCGGGCACCTGGGGATATACCAGTGTTGTCCTTTGGTTCGCCACCCAGGCTCAAAGGGATCATAAGATTATTCATGCTAGAAACTTCCGTGTGCAGCCACAAGCTATTATGGGCTCTAGCATAGTTGAGTATGTTGCATGACCTCTTTCAGTGGTAGGCTAGCAGATGTAGGGGAAAGTAGGTGTAACTGTCTACCCAGAGTAAAGAGTTAATGCTTCTGAAAGACTGTGTCTCGGTCATCCGTTTCTCAAACAACATGTAGTGCGAGAAATCCAATGGAGGAGATCGAGTCTTGTGGGGAAAAGTGCGCAAACCTCTGCAGAGTGTACAAACTAATCATGGTTAGCCGTGTCCCCGGTTATGGACAACTTGAGTATCTGGTTCTTGGATTATCATGTTGATCTCATCACCCTAAACTAATTTGATGGGTTATTAATTACTTTTTAATTGGGATTGAGATGGGGGTACCATTCTCAATGTTTATCAACTACCATGATAGTTAAATAAAATATATTCCTTTGATGTAGGGAAAAATTGGCTTTTCGCAAAAACATTGTAACCATAGAGCCTCCACCAGCCGTACATGCATGTAGTGATAGCATTTATTCTGTTCATTGCCTTATTGTGTTATATTGCCAGCATATTCCATGTGCTGACACGTTTCGGGCTGCAACATATCACGTTGCAGACTTTTCAGACGAAGAGTAAGGTGCGCTAGGTCGTTGTCGTGTACTCAGCTATGCCGTTGGAGTTGATGGACTCACTTTATCTTCCAAGCCTTCCGCTGTTATCTTATTTAGATGGCCTTAAGCCATATTATTGTAATAAGTTCTCTTTTGAAACATTCGATGTAATAAGTGTGTGATTGCTCTCTGTTATAAATCCTTCAAGTACTGTGTGTGTCAGCATTACCGATCCAGGGATGACACTTAAGCACAGAGATTTGACCGTTTGAGGTCGGATCGCTACAAGATAGTATCAGAGCCACGCTGATTGTAGGACACGACCACTAAGATAAGCCATAGGTCACTCTTCTCTACTCATTTCTGACTCCTCTCCATTTTCCACTCTATAGGATGGCGGACTCAAGGAACAAGTTTGCACAACCGGATGAAGACACACCTTTTGGACGACACTTGAAGGAAGTCACTAGGTACCTGAACATAGGAATAACAAGCTTCACCGGGACCTACACCGCCACTTTACCAGAAGAGGAGCGTTGGATGATTCGAGTTCAAGTTCCAGGAAGGACATTCACGCCTGTTACTGAGCCGATAGAGTTTTCCTTTGATGCACCAACCTAGAGTCTAGGAAAGAGCATGGCAGCCCACATTGCCATGGAACACATCGGCGAAGTTTATCACAAGGATCTTAAGGACACCATCTACTAGATATGTGGGCGCCGAGATGAGCAATGGGAGATGATCAGCACCAGGAGGGACAAGTCCATTGCAGCTTTCGTCCAGGAGTTAAACCAGCACATTCGTCGCCAGGAGAACCAAATGTGCGCAAGCATGATAGACCTGAAGAAGGTGATGACCAGGAACATGGAGCTTGAAGAGGAACTCAAGTCTACACGCGACGGATATGAGGAGGAAATCGCAATACTAGTGGAGAAGAATGACGACCTAACAAGGAAGCTAGGAGTGTTCATGGGAGACCCCGCGCCAGGAGGAGATGACGACCCTTCTGAGGACATTCGTTCTGAAGACTACATCATCATCAACGACACCGACTCTGACCCCGAAAGTAGTGATGATGATTATGAAGACGAAGCTGGAGCGGATATCATGGAGTCTTCCACCGATCAAAACTTCTAGTCGACCACCATATTATCAGTAGTATTCCCCCATGTATATAGTAGTAGCCCGAGCACTGTAACGATAGTTAGATCGATTGTACGCCCTTGTTTGAATTGATTTGGTGTGATACGAATGTGTTTGTCTCATGTGCATATGGGTAGTGCTTTCTCACTAGACCTCATTCTATTATAATCTCCCCTCTAAACCCATCAGATGCCTCCGAGACGTGACCCCGGATTTGTCTTCCCACCGGAGCTCACTCAGTTGATCCAACAGCAGAATGCCTTGATGCAGCTACTAGTCCAGAACCAAGGCAACAACAACAACAACAACCCACCGCCACCACCTCCAGTTGACAACTTAGCCCGTTTCCTGGGGTTGCAGCCGTCGGTGTTTTCCAGTAGCACCGAGCCAATAGTTGTTGATGATTGGATACGTAGGATTGGAAGGGAGTTGACCACCGCAGGTTGCACAGATGCTGAGAAGGTGCGTTTTGCCGCACATCAATTGGATGGACCCGCAGCCTCATGATGGGAGAATTACATAGCCACCTTCCCCATAGCCAATGTCACTTGGGAGCAGTTTCAGCAAGTATTCCGCACAACACATGTCTCAACTGGAGCTATGAGCATGAAGAAGCGTGAGTTTCGCAACTTACGCCAGGGAAACCGTATTGTGTTGTAGTACGTGGATGAGTTCAGCAAGTTAGCCCGTTATGCCCCAGATGATGTGGCCACAGATGCCGCGAAGCAGGAGAAGTTTATGGAAGGGTTGAAAGATGAGATGAGTATGCAGTTAATGGTGGCAACATTTAACAACTACCAGGAGTTGATAGACAAGGCTCTTATGATTGAAGGGAAGCAGCAGCAGATTGAGAGCCGCAAGAGGAAGTATGGACAAGGAAAGTACAATTCAGGAGCTCAGCAGAAGCCTCGTTTTACCCCGAACTCGGGAGGATATACCCACAACCATGGAGGCCATACACACAATGGAGGAAGTTCGCATAACCACAGTGGCCCCAAGAATGGAAATGGGAATGGAGCAGGCAGCAACCAGAACCGCTCTAACCCAGCCACACCCGCCAAGAAGGACCAAAGTCACATTACTTGTTTCAAGTGCGGGAAGACTGGACACTATGCCAATGAGTGTCCTGAAGCAAAGAATGGAAATGGCAATGGGAGCTCTAGGAAGAATCCCAACCCTTTTAATAGGGGACAAGTGAACCACGTTAACGTGGAGGAGGTTGAAGAGCAGCCAAATGCAGTTATAGGTAAGTTTTTGGTTAAGTCATTTACTGCAATCGTTCTTTTTGATACTGGTGCATCGCATTCATACATTTCAAGGGGATTTGTGGATGAGTATAAATTGCCCACAAAAGTTCTTAGGACACCCATGTTAGTAAGCTCGCCAGGAGCGGAGTATATGGCAAGCCAAGGATGTTTTCAGATGCCAGTGACCATAGGAAGGCATGTTTTCCCCTCAGACTTAATAATTCTGGAGTCGCAAGGATTGGATGCAATACTAGGAATGGATTGGCTATCGATGTATGGAGGAAACATCGATTGCACCAGTAAGTCAATTCTGCTCACCACGTCGGAGGGAAAAAGGATCAAGTATGTATCCCGGCATGCGCCGAGGAGGCCCCAAGTAAATTCTCTCACGGGAGTTGTTCAGGAGGAAGTGCCTGTAGTGAAGGATTACCCGGATGTATTTCCAGAGAAATTACCAGGCATGCCGCCGGACCGAGACATTGAGTTTTTGATAGAGCTGTTGCCAGGCACTGGACTGATATCGAAGAGACCATACCGGATGCCCGCAAATGATCCGGAGGAGATAAGGAAGCGGATTAAAGAGCTATTGGAGAAAGGTTACATTAGACGAAGCTCGTCACTGTGGGGAGCCCCAGTGCTATTGGTTGAGAAGAAGGATGGATCTTTGAAAATGGTTGTTGATTATCGGGCATTGAACGAAGTGAAGATCAAGAACAAGTATCCACTGCCGATTATCAATGATTTGTTTGACCAGCTGCAAGGAGCTAAAGTATTCTCCAAGATCGACCTACGATCAGGATACCGCCAGCTGAAGATCCGAGAACAGGATATACCTAAGACAGCTTTCACCACAAGGTACGGGCTATATGAGTACACAGTTATGTCATTTGAATTGACTAACGCCCCAGCCTATTTCATGAGTATGATGAACAAGGTGTTCATGGAGTTCTTGAATAAGTTTGTTGTGGTGTTCATTGATGATATCTTGGTGTACTCGAAGAATGAAGAGGAGCACAAGGAGCATTTGTGTTTAGTTCTCGAGAAACTCGGGGAACACCAGTTGTATGCCAAGTTCAGCAAGTGTGAGTTTTGGTTGAAGGAAGTTGGATTTCTTGGCCATGTTATATCAGGAGAAGGTATAGCAGTGGATCCTACAAAGGTTCAGTCTGTCACTGAGTGGTTGGCACCCACCTCAGTTGGAGAGATCCGCAGTTTTCTTGGACTCGCGGGATATTATCGGAGATTCATTGAGAATTTCTCTAAGATTGCGAAGCCCATGACGGAGTTGTTGAAGAAAGACACCAAGTTTAAGTGGATAGATGAATGTGAGGCAAGTTTTCAGGAGTTAAAGAAATGTTTGGTTACAGCTCCAGTGCTGATTCTGCTGGATATACGCAAGGATTTCCAAGTGTATTGCGATGCTTGTCGCTTAGGACTTGGAGGTGTACTTATGCAAGATGGAAGAGTGGTTTCATATGCCTCACGTCAACTTTGACTGCATGAGTTGAATTATGCCACACATGATTTGGAGTTAGCAGTCGTAGTTCATGCGCTCAAGACCTGGAGACATTTTCTTATTGGAAACCGTTGTGATGTGTACACAGATCACAAGAGTTTGAAGTACATTTTCACTCAAAAGGAGTTGAATCTTAGGCAAAGGAGATGGTTGGAGCTTATAAAGGATTATGACATGAATTTGCATTATCATCCAGGCAAGGCCAATGTCGTAGCAGACGCTTTGAGCCGGAAGAGTTATGCCAATACCCTCGTAAGCGGGGGATTACCAAATGAATTAGCCGAAGATCTCAAGGTGCTACGTTTGAGATAGTCCCTAGAGGTTTTGTCGCAGCAATGGAAGTTCAGTCAACATTATTGGGAAAGATTCGAGAAGCCCAGAAGGATGATAAGGAGATTGCTGAGATAAAGGAGAAGATGAGCAAAGGAAAGGCCAAAGGTTTTCGTGAGGATGAGCACGACACCTTGTGGTTTGAGGACCGTGTTTATGTGCCCAATAATGCAGAGATCAGGAAGTTAATACTGCAGGAAGCTCATGACTCGCCATACTTGATACACCCCGGAAACACCAAGATGTATTTGGATTTGAAGGAGCGTTTCTGGTGGACTGGTATGAAGAAGTATATTGCCGAGTATGTAGCCGTGTGTGATGTATGTCAGAGAGTGAAGGCAGAACATCAGAAGCCAACTGGATTACTGCAGCCTATGCCGATACCCGAATGGAAGTAGGATAAGCTTGGCATGGATTTTATCACCGGATTACCCAGGACCCGATCGAGATACGATTCTATCTGGTAGTAGTTGATCACTTGACCAAAGTGGCTCACTTTATCCCAGTGAAAACCACCTATACGAGTGCAAAGTTGGCCAAGATATATATGACCAGAATCGTGTGTCTGCATGGAGTTCCAAGGACCATCGTATCAGATAGAGGGACCCAGTTTACTTCGAAGTTTTGGAATCAGCTGCACAGACTTTGGGTACCAGGCTAGAGTTCATTACAGCCTTTCATCCGCAGACAGATGGACAAACTGAGAGAGTCAATCAGATTCTGGAAGACATGTTGAGAGCTTGTGCGCTAGATTATGGATCTAGCTGGGATGATAATTTGCCTTATGCAGAGTTCTCATACAACAATAGCTATCAGGCCAGTTTGAAGATGGCACCTTTCGAAGCTTTGTATGGAAGGAGGTGCAGGACACCATTGATGTGGGATGAAGTTCGAGACCGTCAGTTGTTTGGACCTGATTTGATTAGGGAGTCCGAAGAGAAGGTCAAGTTGATTCGCGATAGACTGAAGGTAGCTCAGTCCAGGCAGAAGAGTTATGCAGACTCAAAACACAAGGAGGTAGTCTATGAAATCGGAGACAGAGCATATCTTCGAGTGTCACCTCTGCGAGGAGTTAAACGTTTTGGAGTTAAGGGAAAGTTAGCCCCGAGATTTGTAGGACCATACCGAGTTTCTGAACGTATGGGAGAAGTGGCCTACAAGTTGGAGTTACCTGAAGGACTGTTAGGAGTTCATGATGTGTTTCACGTTTCCCAGTTGAAGAAGTGCCATGCTGAGATGGCCGATATTCCTCTGAGAGATACAGTGCCCCTGGAAGCAATTGAGTTGGATAGTGATCTAACCTACGAGGAGAAACCTGTCAAGATTCTCGAGTTTGCCAGCCGAGTCACACGTAGCAAGGTTATCAAGTTTTGCAAAGTTCAGTGGAGCCACCATACCGAGGACGAAGCCACCTGGGAACAAGAGGAAGACCTACGGGAAGACCACCCACACCTATTTTCTAGCCAGCCCGAATCTCGAGGGCGAGATTCATCTTAAGGGGGGTAGGTTTGTAACATCCCAAATTTTTAATTTGGAATGTTATACATAGGTCATCATATGCATATCGTATTTATTTGCATTTTGGTTTTGATCCTAGAAATTCTAAGCAACTCAAGGACCCACGGAGAGAGTTGGGGATTTCATTCATTTTCATATTTGAATTCATCTCAAATATTGAAAAGGGGATCATTTTGGTTTTAATAATTTTTCTCTCCAAAAATATTTCAAATATAAAAATAAAAGAGAGGAGATAATATGACTTCTCCAAAATAAAGAAATATTGGAGGAAAAATATTTAAAATCAAATAAATATTTTATTTGGATTTTTCTTGCTATTTTATTCGAATTAGAAAAATATGCATTTTTCAAAAATTACATTTTTAGGCTAGAAAAATGTTCACTTCGTTCTAAATATTTTATTTAGACGGTGAAAATTGTTTTTGGCATTTTTATATTTTTTAATATTTATTTAGGATTTTTCCTTTTCGGCGGAATTTATTTTATAAAAAAAATTGTTCCCGGACCGAACTGGGCCGAAGGCCCAGCCGGCCCGTTGCGCCGCCGCCTTCCCCGCCTCGCCCCGCCGTGCCCTCGCCGGACTCCCGAGGGAGTCCGAGCTCACCACGCCGCGCCGCCGACCCCCTCCCCAAGTCGGACCGCCCCCCGAGGCTATTTAAGCTGCCGACCCCCTCCCCAAGTCGGACCACCCCCCTGAGGCTATTTAAGCCGCCGCCCCCGACCCCTCTGCCCTCGTCCTGCCCCGCCGCCGCAACCACCGCCGCCTGCTGCCGCCGCCTCGCCGTAGCAGCGGAGCCCAGCTGGAGCCGCCTCGCCGTTTGCCGCCGTTGACCCCGCCGACCCACCAGTTTTCTTCGGTAAACCGATAAAAAACCGCAAAGCCGCCGCCGTGTTTTTTTAAAACCCTAGATCGGTTCCGTTTTCTCGGTTTTCTTCTGTTTAGGTTACTTTGCAAACATTCATTCGTTCGTTCGTTTTAACGAACGAATTCGTTCGTTTGCCTCTGTTAGCGGATGTTTGCGCCGTAGTCTTTCTCTTTTTTATTTAATTTTCGGCCAGGGACCTCTCCACGATTATTTTTATCGCAGATTAGCCCTGATCTTCAAACCCTCGCAACTTTTTAACCGTTCGTCCAAATCTAGTGAAACCAACGCCAAATTCTTCGTCTCGAGCTCCTCTTTCTGGTTAATCAACTTGAACATGGTTTTGACAATTTAAAATTTGGTTTCAAGCAGATTTGAATTCGATGTTCTTTTGACCGTAGTTTCAGTTCCGTAGCTCCGATTCGATTGATTCTTTTTGTAAATCGAAGCTCTTCAGTTGGACTTTCAGATTTGGATTTTCTTGTAACATCCCAAATTTTCAATTTAGAATGTTATACATAGATCATTCTTGCATATCATATTTTATTTCATTTTGTTTTGCGATCCTGGAAATTCCACGCAACTCAAGGATCCACGGAGAGAGTTGGGGATTTCGTTATTTTCATATTTGGGTTTTCTCAAATTTTGAAAATAGGATCATTTGTTTTAATTATTTTTCTCTCCGAAAATATTTCATATCAAAATATATGAGAGGAGATAATATGACTTCTCCACAAATAATGAAATATTGGAGGAAAAATATTAAAAACAAATATTTGATTTTATTTGAATTAGGAAAAATACGCGTTTTTCAAAATTGCATTTTAGGCCATAATAAATGTTCATCTTGTCCGGCTTATTTTTAGAGGATGGGGAAAATTTATTTCGCGATTTTTGGAGTCCGTTTATATTTTTTTCTTACTTTTTCTACACGTCGGATTTTTTTTAAAAAAAAAATCGCGAACCGCCTTACGGGCCGTGTCCAACCCGGACACCTCAGCCCGGCCGGCCTTATAAGCCGCGATGCGAGCCCCGCCCCAGCCCAAGTCGTCGTCGCCCCGCAAACCCTAACCGGTCCGCCCCGCCGTCGCCGGATCCGCCGCCGCCGTCGCCGACCCCGCCGCCCGACACCGCCCGCTGGAGCCCCGCCACCCCTCGCCCGACGCCGCCCCGCCGGAGTTGGTCGTCGCCGCCGCCGCCGTCACGCGAACCGAGGTAGCCACCGGTTTTCTTGAAAAATCGTTCGGTTTTATTTCGAAACCGAGATGCGTTTTTTTATTAGATCGGTTTATTTTTTCGGTTTTACTAAAGAGCGAACGCCCGTTCGTACGTTCGTTTTAACAAACGGTTTTCGTCGTTTAGCCGCAGACAGCGAACGTTCGTTCATTAGCCTGTTCGTCAGTTTTTCTTTTTCTCGGATTTTCCGCGATTATTTTCGGTCGTGATTTTTGATCCAATTTTTGTTTCAGTTTATCTTTTCGCTCGTTTAACGGAATCAGGCGATTCAAGCGCCTAGAGTTTCATCTCGAAACCCTCTTTCTGTTTAACCAACTCAAACAAGTTTTTGCTACTGTAAAATTTGACTAAGGTCCAGATTAGTAAACGAAGCTTGTTTCTTTCGCCGTTTGAGTTTCGTTGCTTCGATCGATTTGATTCTTTTTGCAAACCGGAGTTCTTAAGTTGAACTTTCTGGTTAGATCTCTTATTTTGAGTTTTATTCGTGCACCCTTGCTTGATTGCTTATGTATGTATTGTTTGTTTGCGATAGAGTACCCGGAGTGCGAAGCGTGCTACTACGAGTCTCTAGGTTTCACGGATCATCAGCAAGGCAAGTAACACTTTGATCATACCTTTTTACCACCCAGTTTTATTGCATTAGATCAATCCTCAAACAATTGCATGATTAGGATCTGATTAATATGTGGGTTTTGGGAAGTAGATGAGGTAGTACCTATTGCCCTGTTTACTATCAAACCATTGGGAGTTACTTCTACGTTTGCTTATATTGCTATGCTATGCTCGTAGACATGGATTGGGTTTGAGAGATTTCCATGACAGATGTGAGATTGTTAATTAATGGATCAACTTAAGGTGGCTACTTTAATTTACATCTGGGTGGATTGAGGCACCTGGAGAACCCAGTGTTGCCTGTATTTTTGGATATCCCGGAGTACCCGTGTGATCATCCAATGGACCGCCACCCAGGCTCAAAGGGATCATGAGATTATTCATGCTAGAAACTTCCGTGTGCAGCCACAAGCTATTATGGGCTCTAGCATAGTTCAGTATGTTACATGATCTCTTGAAGAGGTGGGCTAGCAGATGTAGGGGAAAGTAGGTGTAACTGTCCACCCGGAGTAAAGAGTATTGTTTCTGAAAGACCGTGTCTCGGTCATCCGTTTCTCAAACACCATGTAGTGCGAGAAATCAAGCGGAGGCGATCGAGTCTTGTGGGGAAACGTGCGCAAACCTTTGTAGAGTGTACAATCTAATCATGGTTAGCCGTGTCCCCGGTTATGGACATCTTGAGTATCTAGTTCTTGGATTATCATGTGAATCTCATCATCATGTTACTTAATTTAATTTGATTTGGGTTAATCACGTTCTTAATTGGGATTGAGTTGGAGGTACCTTCTCAATGTTTAACAACCACCATGATAGTTAAATAAAATTTATTCCTTTGTGGTAGGGAAAAATTGGCTTTTCGCAAAACTGTAACCATAGAGCTTTCCACCAGCCAAATATGCATGTAGTGATAGCATTATTCTGTTCATTACTCTCCATGTGTTACATTGCCAGCATATTCCATGTGCTGGCCCATTTTCAGGCTGCAACGTATCATGTTGCAGACTTTTTTAGACGACGAGTAAGGAGCCTTAGGTCGTGGTCTTATACTCAGTGATGCCATTGGAGTTGATGGACTCACTTTATCTTCCAAGCCTTCCACTGTTATCTTTTTAGATGGCCTTAAGCCATATTTATTTGTATTGAGTTCTCTTGAACTATTCGATGTAATAAGTGTGTGGTTGCTACTCTGTTATAAATCCTTCAAAGTACTGTGCGTGTCAGCATTACCGATCCAGGGATGACACTGATGCACGGAGACTAGACTGTTTGAGGTCTGGTTGCTACAAAGAAACCTACCCCCTTAAGATGAATCTCGCCCTCGAGATTCGGGTTGGTTAGAAAATAGGTGAGAGTGGTCCTTCCGTAGATCTTCCTCTCGCTCCCAGGTGGCTTCCTCCTCGGTATGGTGACTCCACTGGACTTTGCAAAACTTGATAACCTTGTTGCGGGTGATTCGGCTGGCATATTCGAGAATCTTGACTGGTTTCTCCTCATAGGTCAAATCACTATCCAGCTGAATCGCTTCCAATGGCACTGTATCTCTCAGTGGTATCTCAGCCATCTCTGCGTGGCACTTCTTCAGTTGAGAAACATGGAACACGTCGTGAACTCCCGACAATCCTCCGGGAAATTCCAACTTGTAAGCAACTTCACCCATACGCTCCAAAACTTTGTATGGTCCTACAAAACGTGGCACTAACTTTCCCTTAACTCCAAAGCGCTTCACTCCTCGAAGTGGTGATACTCGAAGATAAACTCTGTCTCCGACTTCGTAAACTGTCTCCTTGCGTTTAGAATCCGCATAACTCTTCTGCCTGGACTGGGCTACCTTGAGCCTATCGCGAATCAACTTCACTTTCTGTTCAGACTCTTTAATCAATTCTGGTCCAAACAACTGGCGGTCTCCAACTTCGTCCCACAACAACGGTGTCCTGCACCTCCTTCCGTACAGAGCTTCGAAAGGGGCCATCTTCAAACTAGATTGATAACTGTTGTTATAAGAGAACTCTGCATATGGCAAGTTGTCATCCCAACTAGATCCATAATCTAGCGCACAAGCTCTCAGCATGTCCTCCAAAATCTGATTGACTCTCTCGGTCTGTCCGTCTGTCTGTGGATGAAAGGCTGTACTGAACTCTAGCCTGCTACCCAAAGTCTCGCGCAACTGATTCCAAAACTTTGAAGTAAACTGGGTTCCTCTATCTGATACAATGGTCCTCGGAACTCCATGCCGACATACGATCCTGGTCATGTATATCTTTGCCAACTTAGCACTGGTGTATGTGGTCTTCACTGGGATGAAATGAGCTACCTTCGTCAAACGATCGACTACAACCCATATCGAGTCATAGCCTGAACGAGTCCTGGGCAATCCTGTGATAAAATCCATGCCTAGCTTATCCCACTTCCATTCGGGTATCGGCAATGGTTGTAACAATCCTGCTGGCTTCTGATGCTCTGCCTTTACTCTCTGACATACATCACAAACTGCTACATACTCCGCAATATCCTTCTTCGTTGCGGTCCACCAGAAACTGTCCTTTAAATCCAGGTACATCTTGGTATTTTCTAGGTGAATCGAATATGGTGAATCATGGGCCTCTTGCAAGATCAACTTCCTGATCTCCGGATCATTGGGCACATAAACGCGGTCCTCAAACCATAAGGTATCGTGCTCATCCTCACGAAATCCCTTGGCTTTTCCTTTACTCATCCTTTCCTTTATCTCAGCAATTTCCTTGTCTGTCTTCTGGGCTTCTCTGATCTTATCCATCAAAGTAGACTGAATCTCCAATGCTGCTACATAGCCTCTCGGAACTATTTCCAAACATAGTTCACGAAGATCCTCTGCTAACTCCTTGGGTAACTCTCTGGTCATGAGTGTGTTGACATGGCTCTTGCGGCTCAACGCATCGGCTACTACGTTAGCCTTCCCTGGGTGATAATGCAATCTCATATCATAATCCTTAATGAGCTCCAACCATCTCCTTTGCCTGAGATTCAACTCCTTCTGCGTGAAAATGTACTTCAAACTCTTGTGATCCGTGTACACCTCACAATGGTTTCCGATGAGAAAATGTCTCCACGTCTTCAACGCATGCACTACGGCTGCTAACTCCAAATCATGTGTAGCATAATTCAACTCATGGGGTTTAAGCTGTCGTGAGGCATATGAAACAACTCTTCCCTCCTGCATTAGCACTGCTCCAAGTCCTCGACGAGAAGCGTCACAATATACTTCATAATCCTTGCGTTGATCTGGCAAAATCAACACTGGCGCTGTAACCAAACGTTTCTTCAACTCCTGGAAACTAGCCTCACATTCCTCAGTCCATTTGAATTTGGTGTCCTTCTTCAACAACTCCGTCATAGGCTTTGCAGTCTTCGAGAAATTCTCGATGAATCTCCGGTAATATCCTGCGAGTCCCAGAAAACTCCGGATTTCTCCAACTGTCGTGGGTGACTCCCAATTTGTCACAGTGTTAACCTTGGTGGGATCTACTGCTATTCCTTCTCCGGATATAACATGTCCAAGGAATCCAACTTCCTTTAACCAAAACTCGCACTTGCTGAACTTGGCATATAACTGATGTTCTCTGAGCTTTCCAAGTACCAAACGCAAATGCTCCTTATGCTCTTCTTCATTCTTCGAATAGACCAGAATATCATCAATGAACACTACGACGAACTTATCCAAAAACTCCATAAACACTTTGTTCATCATGTTCATGAAATAGGCGGGTGCGTTAGTCAGGCCAAATGACATAACGGTGTACTCATATAGCCCATACCTTGTGGTAAAAGCTGTCTTGGGTATATCCTGCTCTCGAATCTTCAACTGGTGGTATCCTGATCGCAAATCAATCTTGGAAAATACTTTAGCTCCTTGTAGTCGGTCAAACAGATCATTGATCATCGGCAGTGGGTACTTGTTCTTGATTGTTACTTCATTCAATCCACGATAATCAACAACCATCCTCAACGATCCATCTTTCTTCTCCACTAGAAGTACTGGTGATCCCCAAGGTGACGAACTTGGGCGAATATATCCTTTATCCAGTAACTCCTTAATCTGCTTCTTAATTTCTTCCAAATCCTTAGCGGGCATCCTGTACGGTCTCTTAGATATTGGCCCAGTGCCTGGCAAAAGCTCAATCAAAAACTCAATGTCTCTATCCGGTGGCATGCCTGGCAACTCCTCTGGAAATACGTCAGGGAAATCCTTCACCACTGGTACTTCCTCCTGTACAACTCCTGATAAGGAATTTACTTGAGTCCTCTTCGGCACATGCCGGGATACATACTTAATCCTTCTTCCTTCTGGGGTAGTAAGCAAAATCGTCTTACTGGCGCAATCGATGTTTCCTCCATACATCGATAGCCAATCCATTCCCAAAATCACATCCAAACCTTGCGACTCCAAAACTATTAGGTCTGAGGGGAAAACATGCCTACCTATGGCCAATGGCATCTGAAAACATCCTTGGCTTGCCATATACTCTGCTCCTGGCGAGGTTACTAACATAGGTGTTCTGAGAACTTTGGTGGGCAACTTAAACTTATCCACAAATCCCCTTGATATGTATGAATGCGATGCACCAGTATCAAAAAGAACGATTGCAGTAAATGACTTAACCAAAAACTTACCTATTACTGCATCAGGCTGTGCTTCAACCTCCTCCACATTAACGTGGTTCACCTGTCCCCTGTTGAAAGGGTTCGGCTTCTTCCCCGAGCTTCCATTGCCATTTCCATTCTTAGCTTCCGGACATTCAGTTGCATAATGTCCAGTCTTCTGGCACTTGAAACAAGTAACGTGGCTTAGATCCCTCTTGGCTGGGGTTGATGGGTTGGTACGGTTCTGTCCATTGCTTCCTCCGTTTCCATTGCCATTCTTGGGGCCACTATGATTGTGCGAGCTCCCTCCATTGTGATTGTGACCTCCATGGTTATGCTGAAGGTGTCCTCCCGAGTTCGGGGTAAAACGAGGCTTCTGGTGAGCTCCTGTACTGTACTTTCCTTGTCCATACTTCCTCTTACGGCTCTCAATCTGCTGCTGCTTCCCTTCAATCATGAGAGCTCTATCTACCAACTCCTGGTAGTTGTTAAAAGTTGCCACCATCAACTGCATGCTCAGCTCATCATTCAGTCCTTCCAGAAACTTCTCCTGCTTAGCTGCATCCGTAGCAACGTCATCTGGGGCATAACGTGCTAACTTACTAAAATCCTCCACGTACTGGCCAACGGTACGTCCTCCTTGGCGTAAGTTGCGAAACTCACGCTTCTTCATGGCCATAGCTCCTGCTGAAACATGGGCAGTACGGAAAGCTTGCTGAAACTGGTCCCATGTGACAGTGTCAATGGGGTGAGTGGCTGTGTAATTCTCCCACCATGATGTTGCAGGTCCATCAAGCTGATGTGCGGCAAAACGCACTCTCTCTGCATCTGTGCATCTTGCAGTGCTCAGCTCCCTTCCAGCCTTGCGGAGCCAATCATCTGCCACAATCGGCTCGGTGCTACTGGAGAACACCGGCGGATTCAGCCTAAGAAAACGGGCTAAGTGATCAACAGGTGGTGGTGGTGGTGGGTTGTTGTTGTTGTTGCCTTGGTTCTGAACTAGCACTTGCATCAGGGCATTCTGCTGCTGAATCAACTGAGTGATCTCCGGTGGGAAAACAAATCCGGTGTCGCGTCTCGGAGGCATCTGATGGTTTAGAAAAGATGAGAAAATAGGATAGAATGAGGTCTAGAGGGAAAACACTACCCATATGCACATGAGACAAACACAATCATATCACTCCAATCAATTCAAACAAGGCATGCAATCGATCTAACTATCGTTACAAAGTGCTTGGACTATACTATATTCATGGTGGAATACTACTACTAATTTGGTGGTCTACTAGAAAAATTGCTCAGTCGAAGACTCCATGATATCTGCTCCGGCTTCATCCTCCCAATCATCATCACTGGGGTCCGAGTCAGTGTCGTCGATGATGATGTAGTTCTCCGGGCAAGTAGAATCGTCATCATCTCCTCCTGGTGCGGGGTCTCCCATGAAAACTCCTAGCTTCTGTGTCAGGTCGTCATTCTTCTCCAACAATGTTGCGATTTCCTCCTCATATCCATCGCGTGTAGCCTTGAGTTCTTCCTCCAGTTCCATGATCCTAGTCTTTGCCTTCTTCAGTTCTATCATGTCTGCGCACATCTGGTTCTCCTGGCGACGAATGTGCTGGTTTAACTCCTGAATGAAAGCTGCAATAGATCTATCCTTCCTGGTGCTGATCATCTCCCATTGCTCGTCTCGGCGCCCACAAATCTGATAGATAGTATCCTTGAGATCATTGTGGTACACTTCTCCAATGCGTCCCATGGTGATGTGGGCTGCCATGCTCTTTCCTAGACTCCAGGTTGGTGCATCAAAGGAAAACTCTATGGGCTCAGTGACTGGCGTGAACGTCCTTCCTGGAACTTGAACTTGAATCATCCAGCGCTCCTCTTCTGGTAGTGTGGCGTTGTAGGTTCCGGTGAAGCTTGGTATTCCGATGTTCAGGTACTTAGTAACTTCCTTCAAGTGTCGTCCAAAAGGTGTATCCTCATCTGGTTGCGCGAACTTGTTCCTTGCATCCGCCATCCTAAAAGAGTGGAAGAAAGGAGAGGAGTCAGAAATGAGAAGAGAGTAGTGATCTAGGGCTTTAGCTTAGTGGTCGTGTCCTACAGTCAGCGTGTGCTCTGATACCATCTTTGTAGCGACCAGACCTCAAACAGTCTAGTCTCCGTGCATCAGTGTCATCCCTGGATCGGTAATGCTGACACGCACAGTACTTTGAAGGATTTATAACAGAGTAGCAATCACACACTTATTACATCGAATAGTTCAAGAGAACTCAATACAAATAAATATGGCTTAAGGCCATCTAAAAACGATAACAGCGGAAGGCTTGGAAGATAAAGTGAGTCCATCAACTCCAACGGCATCACTGAGTATAAGACCACGACCTAAGGCTCCTTACTCGTCGTCTGAAAAGTCTGCAACATGATACGTTGCAGCCCGAAAACGGGTCAGCACATGGAATATGCTGGCAATGTAACACATAGAGAGTAATGAACAGAATAATGCTATCACTACATGCATATTTGGCTGGTGGAAAGCTCTATGGTTACAGTTTTGCGAAAAGCCAATTTTTCCCTACCACAAAGGAATAAATTTTATTTAACTATCATGGTGGTTGTTAAACATTGAGAAGGTACCTCCAACTCAATCCCAATTAAGAACGTGATTAACCCAATCAAATTAAATTAAGTAACATGATGATGAGATTCACATGATAATCCAAGAACTAGATACTCAAGATGTCCATAACCGGGGACACGGCTAACCATGATTAGATTGTACACTCTGCAGAGGTTTGCGCACTTTTCCCCACAAGACTCGATCGCCTCCGCTTGATTTCTCGCACTACATGGTGTTTGAGAAACGGATGACCGAGACACAGTCTTTCAGAAACAATACTCTTTACTCCGGGTGGACAGTTACACCTACTTTCCCCTACATCTGCTAGCCCACCTCTTCAAGAGATCATGTAACCTACTCAACTATGCTAGAGCCCATAATAGCTTGTGGCTGCACACGGAAGTTTCTAGCATGAATAATCTCATGATCCCTTTGAGTCTGGGTGGCGGTCCATAGGATGATCACACGGGTACTCCGGGATATCCAAAAATACAGGCAACACTGGGTTCTCCAGGTGCCTCAATCCACCCAGATGTAAATTAAAGTAGCCACCTTAAGTTGATCCATTAATTAACAATCTCACATCTGTCATGGAAATCACTCAAACCCAATCCACGTCTACGAGCATAGCATAGCAATATAAGCAAACGTAGAAGTAACTCCCAAGGTTTGATAGTAAACAGGGCAATAGGTACTACCTCATCTACTTCCCAAAACCCACATATTAATCAGATCCTAATCATGCAATAGTTTGAGGATTGATCTAATGCAATAAAACTGGGTGGTAAAGAGGTATGATCAAAGTGTTACTTGCCTTGCTGATGATCCGTGAAACCTAGAGACTCGTAGTAGCACGCTTCGCACTCCGGGTACTCTATCGCAAACAAACAATACATACATAAGCAATCAAGCAAGGGTGCACGAATAAAACTCAAAATAAGAGATCTAACCAGAAAGTTCAACTTAAGAACTCCGGTTTGCAAAAAGAATCAAATCGAACGAAGCAACGAAACTCAAACGGCGAAAGAAACAAGCTTCGTTTACTAATCTGGACCTAAGTCAAATTTTACAGTAGCAAAAACTTGTTTGAGTTGGTTAAACAGAAAGAGGGTTTCGAGATGAAACTCTAGGCCTTGAATCGCCTGATTCCGTTAAACGAGCGAAAAGATAAACTGAAACAAAAATCGGATCAAAAATCGTGACCGAAAATAATCGCGGAAAATCCGAGAAAAAGAAAAACTGACGAAAAGGCTAACGAACGAACGTTCGCTGTCTGCGGCTAAATGACGAAAACCGTTCGTTAAAACGAACGTACGAACGGGCGTTCGCTATTTAGTTAAACAGGAAAAAAATAAACCGATCTAATAAAAAAACGCATCTTGGTTTCGAAATAAAACCGAACGGTTTTTCGAGAAAACCGGCGGCTACCTCGGTTCGCGTGACTGCGGGGCGGCGACGAGCAACTCCAGCGGGGCGGCGGGGCTCCAGCGGGCGGCGTCGGGCGGCGGGACGGGCGGCGGTGGCGGGCGGCGGGGTCGGCGACGGGCGACGGCGTCGGGCGTCGGCGGCGGGGTCGGCGACGGCGGCGGCGGATCCGGCTGCGGCGGCGCGGATCGGTTAGGTTAGGGTTTGCGGGGCGGCGGCGACTTGGGCTGGGGCGGGGCTCGGGCCGCGCCTTATAAGGCCGGCCGGGCTGAGGTGTCCGGGTCGGACACGGCCCGTAAGGCGGTTCGCGATTTTTTAAAAAAATTCGGACGTGCAGAAAAAGTAAGCAAAGAAATACTAAACGGACTCCAAAAATCCCGAAATAAATTTTCCCCGTCCTCTAAAAATAAGCCGGACAAGATGAACATTTATTTGGGCCTAAATGCAATTTTGAAAAACGCGTATTTTTCCTAATTCAAATAAAATCAAATAAAATCCAAATAAAATCAAATGTTTGTTTTTAATATTTTTCCTCCAATATTTCATTATTTGTGGATAAGTCATATTATCTCCTCTCATATATTTTGATATGAAATATTTTCGGAGAGAAAAATAATTAAAACAAATGATCCTATTTTCAAAATTCGAGAAAACCCGTATATGAAAATAACGAAATCCCCAACTCTCTCCGTGGGTCCTTGAGTTGCGTGGAATTTCCAGGATCGCAAAACAAAATGAAATAAAATATGATAGCAAGAATGATCTATGTATAACATTCCAAATTGAAAATTTGGGATGTTACATTTCTTGGTTGAGTTTTACCCTTGCATTTATGCTTGAGTGCTTATGTATTCTATTGTTTGTTTGCGATAGAATCCCGGAGTGCGAAGCGTGCTACTACGAGTCCCTAGATTTTGCGGATCGTCAGCAAGGCAAGTAACACATTGATCATACTCTTTTCATACCCAGTCTTTATGCATTAGTTATAATCCTCAAACACTACATGATTAGGATGTGAAAAACTTATGGGTATAGGGAAGTAGATGATGAGGTAGAACCTATTGCCCTTTTATTATCAAACCCTTGGGAGTTACTTCTACGTTATGCTTATACTGCTATGCTATGCTCGTAGATGTGGTTTGGTTTGAGTGAATCCATGACAGATGTGAGATTGTTAATTAATGGTTAACTTAAGGTGGCTACTTAAATACACATCTGGGTGGATTGGTTGCGGGCACCTGGGGATATACCAGTGTTGTCCTTTGGTTCGCCACCCAGGCTCAAAGGGATCATATGATTATTCATGCTAGAAACTTCTGTGTGCAGCCACAAACTATTATGGGCTCTAGCATAGTTGAGTATGTTGCATGACCTCTTTCAGTGGTAGGCTAGCAGATGTAGGGGAAAGTAGGTGTAACTGTCTACCCGGAGTAAAGAGTTAATGCTTCTGAAAGACTGTGTCTCGGTCATCCGTTTCTCAAACACCATGTAGTGCGAGAAATCCAACGGAGGAGATCGAGTCTTGTGGGGAAAAGTGCGCAAACCTCTGCAGAGTGTACAAACTAATCATGGTTAGCCATGTCCCCGGTTATGAACAACTTTAGTATCTGGTTCTTGGATTATCATGTTGATCTCATCACCCTAAACTAATTTGATGGGTTATTAATTACTTTTTAATTAGGATTGAGATGGGGGTACCATTCTCAATGTTTATCAACTACCATGATAGTTAAATAAAATATATTCCTTTGATGTAGAAAAAATTTAGCTTTTCGCAAAAACACTATAACCGTAGAGCCTCCACCTGCCGTATATGCATGTAGTGATAGCATTTATTCTGTTCATTGCCCTACTGTGTTATATTGCTAGCATATTCCATGTGCTGACCCGTTTCGGGCTGCAACAGGTCATGTTGCAGACTTTTCAGACAAAGAGTAAGGTGCGCTAGGTCGTTGTCGTGCACTCAGCTATGCCGTTGGAGTTGATGGACTCACTTTATCTTCCAAGCCTTCCGCTGTTATTTTATTTAGATGGCCTTAAGCCATATTATTGTAATAAGTTCTCTTTTGAGACATTCGATGTAATAAGTGTGTGATTGCACTCTGTTATAAATCCTTCAAGTACTGTGTGTGTCAGCATTACCGATCCAGGGATGACACTTGAGCACAGAGCACTACTAGGAAAAGGGCTATAGACAATATGCACACTAATGGCGCACCAGACATGTGATGCGGCACTACTATATAGCAGTGGCGCACCGTGTGCTGGTGCGCCACTACTAACAAAATTATTTTTTTTCTTTTTTCCAAAAATAGTAATGGCGCACCGTGTGCTGGTGCGCTATTAGTGTGATAGACAGTAATGATGCACCACAACTATGGTGCGCCACTACTAACAATTTTTTTTTTCAAAAATACTAATGGCGCACCGTGACACAGTGCGCCATTACTAGTTAACACAATGACGCACCAGTCACCCCGTGCGCCATTGCTAACCCTTCCCCCCACTAGAAAATTTTCTATGTTCCCCATCTCTCTCACCCGACCCGCCCACTACCCCGACGCGTACTGCGCCGCCGCCGCCCCCGCGCCCCCGCCGCCTCCCCAGCTCCGACCCTCGCCCCGGCGGCGACGAGCCCTTCCGCCCCCACCATCACCGTCCCGTTCGAGGTGAGGCCCTCGCCCGGCCGCCCCGCCCGGCCGCCCGGTCCTCCCCACCCCAAGGTCAGGGGCTCCGGGCGCGCCCAAGAATCAGTGAGCACACAAGGCCAGGTGGCGCAGGTGGCCGATGGCCGGCAGCGCCCACGGCCCCGGCGGGAGTCTGTTAGCGTGTGTGGCCGTCCGCCGTCGTTCGGGTCGCCCGCCTACAGCCCGACTCTCTCTACGTGTGGCTGGTTGATTTTGTTCGTTCTTCATCGTGTTCTTCATCTGTTTCATGGTGCTGCTCCGCGCGCGTGTGTGTCGTGGTTCTTTTTCGGCTGCTCGACGGATTGGTCAGCCAGTACTCTCTCACACAATTTGTTGTGCAGCAGATTAGATGTAGGATTCGGCGGCGACCGTACGGGTGCGCCGCAGCGTTGCTGCCACTGACGCCGCTACCTGGATTCGTTCGCCAGCGTGGATTTGTCTCGCCGGTGCTTGGAGTCTCAGCCGCCGCCAGCAAGGTATCCCCTCCACCTTCCCCATTCCCTGCTCTCCTCCCGTCTGGTCCTCCCGCGCTTGCTTGCGTGTTGGCTGTGTGTGCTCTTGCTGCCGTGTGAGGCGTGCGTGCCTGTTTGTTGTGCCTGTGTATGTACTTTTTGTGTGCGTGGTTGCTAGCTGCTGCTGGGCACCAGGCCATGGCCTCTGCTGTACGCAACTATGATTTCTAAAGAATGCAGTTTGCTTGCTGCTGACCCATTGATGTTGCTGCCAGGGAGAAATAGACATGGCATCTGCGGGTCAATCTTCAGTTGAGAGGCTGGGAAGCACCAAGCATATATCATTTGGTAAGTAAGGTACAAACTAACTTGTTTATTGTTTCCAACTTTTCATGCTTAATATTCTGTATATTTCAAATTCTAATACTAGCAGATGTGTTTTGCAAGTCGCACGAGGATTGAGTAAATTGATGATCATTCAGTCATCAAGGAGACGAGAACTTGATGAAAAGAGGCATTGGATGCAGCATATGGGGCAGTATTTTGATCTCATCTAATGCATGTATTTATTCTTTGTCTTTATAACATGGTATTTTATTAATTATTTATCTATACTTGCCGTATAGCCGTATTGCTCAATTGTTGTATCCCTTGTCGTCATACCCGTATCGCGCCCAAGAATCAGTGAGCACACAAACGAGGAGGAGCGCGCCGCCGACGAGATCATCAAGAATCAGTGAGCACACAAACCCAAACCACCACCAGATTTGTTTTTCTTGTGTATGTATTGGTGGGTGATGCAGGGTACCCTGTGATGTGCTGCTTATAGCAATATCGTCTTAGCGCTAGCAAACTACAGTAGTTCTGTGATGCACTACATATCTAGCGAGATGTTGAAATTCATGTAGTATCATAGGCTCCTCCATGACCGTTCTGTGCTACTCTCTGTTAGGTTGGAAGCCCATTTTGAGAAGGTGCAGAGGATCTCGGATACAACCACGCTGCCATTTGCTATGCACTACCTACGTTCGTGGATAATGGAGGAGCTGGATATTTCGCACCTGACCGAGAGGCTGCTGCAAGGGAAGGGAGAGATGACGCCAGAGGACAAGTACGAGACCTGGGAGAAGATCAAAATTCTGAGTATGGTTCCGTGGTTTATCTCATCCTCATTCATGGCCTGTTTATGTTCTTCTTCTCTGTCTCATCTGTGGTGTCAAAACATTAGGCTGCTGATCCATGTCATTTAACTGTTGTTGCTTCTTCTCTACTCCCCTAGGTTTCACAAGGACAGTGTCTTCAATGTGGGCCATGACATTGCTGAGCTTATATGTTAGAGTCCAGGTCACCATATTAGGCAGACACCTCTACTTGGACTTTGCTCGTGGTACAGATGGTGCTCAATTGCAGGTAAATTCGTGAGAACCAAAGGAAAACAGAGGGGATAATTTGAATTGATAACAGGCAATTCTGAGTCCTAACCGGCAAAAAATAACCTTCATTCAAAATTTGTGCTCCAGTGATGATGCAAAACTGTGTGGTATAAAATTTGGTGCATGCTAGTATCTGGTTTTGTATTGAATGACCTCATTTTTCTTATAGCATAAACTGTTGTTGACATGTTTTGTAGGCCATTACCTCTGTTGCAAAACGAGAAAATAAACATGTTTGATTGTTATAGTGGAGTTGTGGCACTTGCTTACTGTAGATGATAGTTAATCCATGGTTATCATTAAGAATCTGAATTGCTAAACGGCGCCCTTACCAGCAGGAAACTGACCTTATTCAAAATTTGTGTTCCAGTTTATTAGTAGAAACAGTGGTATTAATGTTGAGTTTTTTTGAGTGTGGGTATGTATTGAATAATCTCATTTTCTTATAACTTAAAACTGTTGTTGACACGATTTGAGTCCGTTAGCTCTATTGCAAAACAAGAACAGACACATTTGATTGTTATAGTGGAGTTGTGGTATTTGCTTACTGTACAGGATAGTAATTTTCCACGTTTGTCATCGAGAACACATCTATTGTCTAGGTGTGAACTGTAACTTCTGATTATGGACAATTATCAATCATGCTTATTATTGTTTCATTACTGGTGTCATATAATTTCTTATACTTTAATTAAATGTTGAATATGACTGCTGGTTGTTACTGCAGTTTGGTCATGACATATTTTGTATTTCTCTGCTATGTTCCACTTATTTATGACGGTAGTACTGCTATTTTTCTGCTACTTCTTTTAACTTGTTGGCTGAACCAATGGAAATACTGTTATATATTTGTTTTGTCGCTCAACCAGTGCTGCAATGGTGGGATCGATTCATCTCTTTACTACAGTTACTCTCTGTAGTTCATGATTTGCTCCTGTAGTGGTATAAAATTATAGTTACTCTTTCAAGCTGGTATCTATGTTTGATATATACTAGTCTTTATCTAAATACCATGTAATGGCATTTCTTGTATGGTTTAGTACATCATTTACTGGTTGGTTTAGTTGTATATTGTACAGGTCATAGTCCTCATGGTTGCATGTAGCTAGTGATAACTCTTTCTTTGCTTTAGCTATTTCAGATGGTTTAGATGCATGCTTATACTCCTATCTATACCAGGTGCATGTGTTATGCTTGTGTACCTACATACATAATAGTACACATGTGTAGGTGGGTGTATGTGTTCTGCTTACAGCAGATGTTTAGTAAGTGTGCTATCAATGTCCTATTTCTTCTTGCAGGTTATGGACTATATCTTTCCTTGCCAATTCCCTCTCTCCTAAATCTGATTTGAACAGATGCCGACAGAAAACGGTCGAATCTTAGTGCTGCTGCCCCATGAACACATTTTTTTAAATTTGATTATACATTCAAATGAAGCCAAGTGGAGTAGTATACTGGTAGTATAGTATAATAATATTATCAAAAGGTAAATGCCCTGATTATTTAGCTCTGTCAGATAAATACTCATCGAAAGTGGGCTCCTATCAAAATCCATTTCCATTATAATCTTACTCATACAATATTCACACCATGTAATTCTGGAAATATATGCTCATATCTAGTTCTGCATAAAAAATGACAGTATTGACATGTTATAAATAGTTTGTTTGTCTTTCTGTTTATTTTGTTACATTTTCCAGCGATAAAGTGAAGAAAAAGAAGAAAAGATTACTAGAAGATTAGTTTTAGGATTTTCTTTTATTTCCTTGCAATTTTCCTTTTATTGGAAACTTGTAAAGACATTGTAATATTCTTACTATAATAAAAATTATGATTCTATTTTATTTTTTGTTTTTAAATTATTTTTCTTTATAGGTTGTTTTCTGTAAATTTAGATTTTTTTTGTTTTCCAAATACATTACTAGTGGCGCATTTAAGCCCTTATTAGTGGCGCACCTTCCTTTATTACTAGTGGCGCACCTATAAGGTTATTAGTGGTGCACCTGGAGGGAATACCAGTGGAGCACCGAATGGTATACTAATGGCGCATCACATGGTGCGCCATTAGTATCTGGTATACTAATGGCGCACCTGTGGTGCGCCATTAGTAATAAAATCTAATGGCGTGGTGCTAGTGGCGCATCTGTAGTGCGCCATTAGTAGGCAAAACAGGTGCGCCACTAGTAGGCCTTTTCCTAGTAGTGGAGATTTGACCGTTTGAGGTCGGATCGCTACACCTAGTTGGCATGCATAATACTAATTATGATACTCCCATTACAACCAGCCTGGTAGAATTAATATTCTTAATCTAAATGGTCGATGCCCGATCTCTTTGTCCTCCTCCAGCATCTGGCTGAAGAAGAATCGTGCAAGACACAAGCTATTTTTGTCGGCATCGGCTCGGCGGTGGCCTTCATGGGATACAATCGGCGGCGGCCTCCCGTGTTCTACTTCTCCTTGATGATGGCAGCAGGCGGGGACGTGCTGGCCGTCACCTCGTCGACATCCGCATTGCCGCGTCACCTCGTCGACATCCGCGGCGGCTTCTTTCTCTGCCTGCAGGCACTCGAGGCGCTGTATGATGCAGCGGTGTCGAGGGCAGTGACGATGCCCGTGCCGCCGTGCTCCCTGACAAGCCGGTGTGGAGCAAGTCGGCACTCTTTCTCGAGCTGTATTGGAGCGGCCAACTGCGGAACCACGCGCTGGCTTAGTGCGGCAACTACCTCCGACGGGCTAGGCGAGGTAGGTGGAGTAGCGAGCTACCTCGCTCGTAACTGTCGGGCTAGGCGGGCCACCCAGACAACTTTTATGCTAGAGAACTGCTCTTCCTACTTGTTGGATGCCGCCGAAAGAGTGGAGAAAATGGTGGAAGGAGGAGCTTGGCCGGTGTCTTGCTCTCGAATGGACGTGTGTGGCCGGAGTGGGTTTCTCGCATTCCATGCGGGTTTAAATGTAGGTTTTTTAATGCAGGGAGGAGCCGGGTACAGCTGGGAGTACAGTGGGCGGTGCCCTCGACCGGTGCGCCTCTTCAAATGGCGAACACAGTGAGAGGTTGCGTCTGCCCTGACCCCCTTGACCGTGGACCATGACCGTGTACGTCCAGCTTTGAGGACAACATTATCCTTGGACCTTCACGGTGTACACCTTTGTCCAGATCTGAGATGCCACGTGTATCAGATGAATGACTCCAAGTTCGACCACCGTGATGCTAGGTGTGAGCTGAGGAACACTGTTGGAGAGAGCCCCTCATAATTTTCCTACATTGGTCATTTGATTCATAGGATAGAATGCTATAGGATTTTTTCCTGTGAAATCATGTGTTAATTGGCAATCTAGCATCCACTCCAACTTTTTTTGCACTTCCTTTGTTTTTCCTATGTCAAACACTCTGGTTTTTTTAGGGGAACATTGTGTTAATGCTATGGGATTCAAGTGGACATGCCACTCCAATCCTTTATTTTTCCTAATTCTGCGTTTTAAGTTCCTACGAAGAGAGTACTTGCTCTAAATGATGTGCCGCTGCAAGAGCCGCCTATATTAATTAAACATGCTCTAAAAAGGTAGACCAGCTTTGGCTATAGTATACTATACTAGGTTAGTAGGTGACCTTGCGTTTGGCTCTTCGCCTCTTCCGGAAGTCAAACAATAATGATGGTACTACAGTAGTACTTCTAGCAATCTGACACCAAATGAAGTGTTGCACGTCCACCGGTTGTAAGCAAAAGTTTCTCCTTGTGCTGCGAGCCACCGCGCACGCGTGGGCGAGGGAGAAGGCATAGTAAGCAAGCTTCTCGTCGTTCTGCGAGTTGACGGGACACATCAAAGTTATTTAGTACTCTCTCCAAAAAAGGGTCGACCAGGTCCATGGCTACCATCCCGTGCTCCGTCATTGAGTACGTGCACTATTCATGTGCCATCGAGGAGACAAAATATTGCGTAGTACGTTCCATCGAAGTGCACGACTCACTTACACACTGCTTATCTTCATTTTCTTGCATGACATGTACACCTTGATGCTAGATGTCCCGCGTGTTGGCAAAAGGATGAACAAAGCTCACGTCAAGAAGGAACATGAATAAATCTTGCTTGCTGCACATACGTACGTGGCAGGACATGGTGTCCAATCACCATTTAGTTGCTAATGTTGTGTTACCAAAGAAAACACGTGGTTCATTTTTAAATTAAAGTAGTCAAAACCAGCATGGAGGGAATCGGTCACATTGAACATTCTTTTCTACCAGCAAAAAAAAAGAACATTTTGTTTTGATATATTTGCAAAAAGATATATTCATAATCTCACATGTTATTATCGACTACGCAAATGTTAATTTGTTACTATTTAGAGCATGCACAATGCTTGATAAGATAGTTTTATCTTAAGTCTGTCACGTAATCTACAGGAGACATCAAAATATGTAGTAGTGGGTTATTCTTAGTCTTATCTTTGATAACACGATAAATATTTGGTGAGAGATATTGTTGCTAATAGATCATCTATTAATCAAGAGAAGACATGCATTTTCTTATTTTCTCTCTCACCCACCTCATCATTTATCCTAAATGGCAGTCCAATGATAATACCATTATAAACATGTAAAACAGGTTACCATTACTTTCGTAAGTTGGTTGTAATGTTACCTCCGTGGGACACCTAGTTATAGTATATCCAGCAGCCCGTATCGCTTCTCGCTCCTCGTCCTTATAGCCTGTCGACTGTACCTTATATACACTTGCTCTTTGAGGAAAGGCCTCCCTAAGCACGCATTAATTTTCTGGGCATGCTTCTTCCTACTCAATGTTGCATGCACTTTGAGCATGTTGGCAACTCCACTGCTAGCTTGCTGGCTCATCTTGCAATTGACGCTGACACATTGCAACACTCCTACAAGGCCCAAAGGTTAATTTAAGAACAAGTACCTCGAGGTTAATTTGACAGACATGCCTTATAGGTTGACAGAAGTCATATCACTTTTTTTGGAAAGATGTCGTGAAGTAACACGATAGACCTTCTTTCAAGCCAATTAACATGTGTTCAAAAAACAAAAATTATCAAAAAGTAACGCGATAGACCTTCGATTAACATGTGTTGAAAAAACAAGTACTCCTGCAAGACACAGACGTTAATTTGAGAACAAGTACCTCGAGGCTAATTTGACATACATGCCTTATAGGTTGAAAAAAGTCATATCACTTTTTTTGGAAAGATGTCGTGAAGTAACACGATATACCTTCTTTCAAGCCAATTAACATGTGTTCAAAAAACAAAAATTATCAAAAAGTAATGCGATAGGCCTTCGATTAACATGTGTTGAAAAAACAAGTACTCCTGCAAGACCTAGAGGTTAATTTGAGAACAAGTAGCTCAAGGTTAATTTGACAGACATGCCTTATAGGCTGACAAAAGTCATATCACTTTTTTTGGAAAGATGTCGTGAAGTAACACGATAGACCTTCTTTCAAGCCAATTAACATGTGTTTAAAAAACAAAAATTATCAAAAGTAACGCGATACACCTTCGATTAACATGTGTTCAAAAAACAAAAAATGTAAAAAATTACAAAACAAGGACCTCGAGGTTCAACTAATAGGATGGAGCACTATATACATTTTAGCCAATTAAACGTCTATAGTAACCCATCCCATTAGTTTTAACATCGAGTCCACCTCCCATTCGGTCACCCATCTGATGACTACTCCAGCCTCAGCACGGTTAACTTGGGAGTTCTATTGAATGAGCAATCGGTAGGGAAGCTCGTCCTTGCCGATATAGGAAGCCTCTTCGCATCCTTTATTGCGTACCCAGATGACCGCGTGTTGCCGCCCAATGGCCAATACCGCGCCCCCTGCAAATGTAGAAGCTTCCCTCACTCATCTAGCTGGTTCGCACGTTTTCCCGTGTTTTTTGCTGCCTGCCCACCTATAGAACCGCCTCACGCCGGCCAATTCCTCTCCAAACACCTCGGGAGGCGGTTGAACCGAACAAGTCTAACTTGTTTCTAGTGGGTACATTGACGTGGCATCGAAAGGGTGTGATAGCTGACTCTGGCAAAATAATTGACTACCACGTTGGCATACATGAGCATGGGGCCCACTTGTCAGCGTGTTGGACGGAGGAAGGAACGCTTGACAAAATGGAGCGCGGAAGGGTGCGAATTGATTGGCTCACGTGTGATGACCACTGGAGCGATCCACTCAGATTGTACTACGTTAAAAAATTCGTGCAAAGACGGTCGGTTATACTGCGAGTAGGTGACCTTGCACTTGGCTCTTCGCCTCTTCCGGAAGTCGAACAATGATGATGGTACCACTACAGTGTAGATACTTCTGGCAATCTGACAACGAATGAACTGCTGCACGTCCACCGCCTGTATTAAGCGCACTATCGTAAAGCAAAAGCTTCTCCTCATCCTGCGAGCCATCGCGTGCGCGCGTGAGAGCATGGTTAATAATACAACCAACTATCAACTATAAGGAGTTGCCATGTCATCTATAGCCAACCTTGTAGCCGGCATGTACAATAGTAATGTGTGTACTACTTTATTAGTAGTTGGCCCACCTTTCAACCTCACAGAGCATCTTGGGTCTCGTGCTAGAGCTGGATAACCAAGAGTCCGCTTCTCTCTCCTGCAACTAAGTAAAGATATAATATTCTAGTCCTTATAGCCTGCTTATGTCACCTTATTATACTTGCTCTGAGCGAGGCAGAGATTGTACTAGTAGTAAGAAAAGCTTCTCCTCGTTTGCGAGTTGACGGGACACATCAAAAGTAGTGTATTAGTCTCCAAAAAGGGATGACCATGTCCATGGCTACCATCCCCTGCACCGTCATCCAGTGCGTGCACGATTCACGTTCCATTGAGAAAATAATGTTGCGTACGTGCCATCGAATAGAATAACTTAATTTATAAAAAATGCGCCACCGCGTCATGATCAAACTTCGATTCATCCATGTGTGGTTCCCATGAACAACTACTACACTTGCCAAATTATCAGGTGAGCTGCCTCTTCGTACAGAAATGAGCTCACCGTCTACCCACGCGTGAGTGTTAGGGAAAGAGGCAAAGAGTACCTGCGTCGGTGCCTGCACCTCTTCTCTTCGTGCTCGTATTCATTTTTTCCGGGTGATTCGTGCACGTACTCCACCTACGTTCGTGACCATTGGTGAGTCTCTCCTACTATACTTAACTCCATTTTCTTGCATGACACGTGGACCTGGATGCTGGATGTCCCACGTGTTGGCAAAACTTAGAAGAATGCTTTCGGACGACCGAGAAGGAGCAAGAAACCTCGTGGTGGAGCGTCTGGATGATGTCTACTACACAACCTTCTTCTTGTAGACGTTGTTGGGCCTCCAAGTGCAGAGGTTTGTAGGACAATAGTAAATTTCCCTCAAGTGGATGACCTAAGGTTTATCAATCCGTGGGAGGCGTAGGATGAAGATGGTCTCTCTCAAACAACCCTGCAACCAAATAACAAGGAGTCTCTTGTGTCCCCAACACACCCAATACAATGGTAAATTGTATAGGTGCACTAGTTCGGCGAAGAGATGGTGATACAAGTGCAATATGGATGGTAGATATGGGTATTTGTAATCTGAAAATATAAAAACAGCAAGGTAACTAATGATAAAAGTGAGCGTAAACGGTATTGCAATGCTAGGAAACAAGGCCTAGGGTTCATACTTTCACTAGTGCAAGTTCTCTCAACAATAATAACATGACTGGATCATATAACTATCCCTCAACATGCAACAAAGGGTCACTCCAAAGTCACTAATAGCAGAGAACAAACGAAGAGATTATTGTAGGGTACGAAACCACCTCAAACTTATCCTTTCTGATCGATCTATTCAAGAGTCTGTAGTAAAATAACACGAAGCTATTCTTTCCTTTTGATCTATCCTAGAGTTCATACTAGAATAACACCTTAAGACACAAATCAACCAAAACCCTAATGTCACCTAGATACTCCAATGTCACCTCAAGTATCCGTGGGTATGATTATACGATATGCATAACACAATCTCAGATTCATCTATTCAACCAACATAAATTACTTCAAAGAGTGCCCCAAAGTTTCTACCGGAGAGTCAAGACGAAAAAAGTGCCAACCCCTATGCATAAGGTCACAATGTTATGGAACCCGCAAGTTGATCACCAAAACATACATCAAGTGGATCACGTGAATATCCCATTGTCACCACAGATAAGCACATGCAAGACATACATCAAGTGTTCTCAAATCCTTATAGACTCAATCCGATAAGATAACTTCAAACAGAAAACTCAATCCATTACAAGAGAGTAGAGGGGGAGATACATCAAGATCGTGCCGAATCAAGAACGCGCGCGCGAGAGAGAGAGAGAGATCAAACACATAGCTACTGGTATATACCCTCAGCCCCGAGGGTGAACTACTCCGTCCTTGTCATGGAGAGCGCCGGGATGATGAAGATGGCCACCGGTGATGGATCCCCCCTCCGGCAGGGTGCCGGAATAGGGTCCCGATTGATTTTTGGTGGCTACAGAGGCTTGCGGCGGCGGAACTCCCGATCTAGGTTATATTCTGGGGGTTTCTGTATATATAAGAAGTTTTGGTGTCGGGAACAAGTCAGGGGGGGTCTGCGAGGCGGCCACGAGGTAGGGGGCGTGCCCGGGGGGTAGGGCGCGCCCCCCACCCTCGTGGGTGCCTCGGGACTCTTCTGGCCCATCTCCGATACTCCGTGTGCTTCTTCTGGTCCAAAAATAATCTCCGTCAAATTTCAGGTCAATTGGACTCCGTTTGGTTTTCCTTTTCTGCAATACTCAAAAACAAGGAAAAACAGAAACTGGAACTGGGCTCTAGGTTAATAGGTTAGTCCCAAAAATCATATAAAATAGCATATAAATGCATATAAAACATCCTAGATGGATAATATAATAGCATGGAACAATCAAAAATTATAGATACGTTGGAGACATATCAGCATCCCCAAGCTTAATTCATGCTCGTCCTCGAGTAGGTAAATGATAAAAACAGAATTTTGGTTGTGGAATGCTACCTAACATATTTATCAATGTAATTTTCTTTATTGTGACAAGAATATTCAGATCCATAAGATTCAAAACAAAAGTTTAATATTGACATGAAAACAATAATACTTGAGGCATACTAACAAAGCAATCATGTCTTCTCAAAATAACATGGCCAAAGCAAGCTATCCCTACAAAATCATATAATCTGGCTATGCTCTATCTTCATCACACAAAATATTTGAATCATGCACAACCCCGATGACAAGCCAAACAATTGTTTCATAGTTTAGATGTTCTCAAACTTTGTCAATCTTAACGCAATACATGAGCGTGAGCCATGGACATAGCACTATAGGTGGAATAGAATGGTGGTTGTGGAGAAGACAAAAAGGAGAAGATAGTCTCACATCAACTAGGCGTATCAACGGGCTATGGAGATGCCCATCAATAGATATCAATGTGAGTGAGTAGGGATTGCCATGCAACAGATGCACTAGAGCTATAAGTGTATGAAAGCTCAAAAATAAACTAAGTGGGTGTGCATCCAGCTCGCTTGCTCACGAAGACCTAGGGAATTTTGAGGAAGCCCATCATTGGAATATACAAGCCAAGTTCTATAATGAAAGATTCCCACTAGTATATGAAAGTGACAACATAGGAGACTCTCTATCATGAAGATCATGGTGCTATTTTGAAGCACAAGTGTGGCAAAAGGATAGTAGCATTGCCCCTTCTCTCTTCTCTCATTTTTTGTTTTTTTATTTGGGCCTTTTTCTCCCTTTTTTATGGCCTCTTTTTTTTCTTTCCTTTTTATTTTCGTCTGGAGTCTCATCCCGACTTGTGGGGGAATCATAGTCTCCATCATCCTTTCCGCACTGGGACAATGCTCTAATAATGATGATCATCACACTTTTATTTACTTACAACTCATGAATTACAACTTGATACTTAGAACAAAATATGACTCTATGTGAATGCCTCCGGTGGTGTACCGGGATGTGCAATGAATCAAGAGTGACATGTATGAAAGAATTATGAACGGTGGCTTCGCCACAAATACGATGTCAACTACATGATCATGCAAAGCAATATGACAATAATGGAGCGTGTCATAATAAACGGAACGATGGAAAGTTGCATGGCAATATATCTCGGAATGGCTATGGAAATGCTATAATAGGTAGGTGTGGTGGCTGTTTTGAGGAAGGTATATGGTGGGTGTATGGTACCGACGAAAGGTGCGCGGTATTAGAGAGGCTAGCAATGGTGGAAGGGTGAGAGTGCGTATAATCCATGGACTCAACATTAGTCATAAAGAACTCACATACTTATTACAAAAATCTATTAGTTAACAAAATGAAGTACTACACGCATGCTCCTAGGGGGATAGATTGGTAGGAAAAGACCATCACTCGTCCCCGACCGCCACTCATAAGGCAGACAATCAAAAAATAAATCATGCTCCGACTTCATCACATAACGGTTCACCATACGTGCATGCTACGGGAATCACAAACTTTAACACAAGTATCTCTCAAATTCACAACTACTCTACTAGCATGACTCTAATATCACCATCCTCATATCTCAAAACAATCATAAAGAATCAAACTTCTCATAGTATTCAATGCACTTTATATGAGAGTTTTTATTATATCCCTCTTGGATGCCTATCATATTAGGACTAAATTTTATAACCCAAGCAATTACCATGCTGTTTAAGACTCTGAAAATAATATAAGTGAAGCATGAGAGTTCATATACTTCTTCAAAATAAAACCACCGTCGTGCTCTAAAAAGATATAAGTGAAGCACTAGAGCAAATGACAAACTACTCCGAAAGATATAAGTGAAGATCAATGAGTAGTTGAATAATTATGCAACTATGTGAAGACTCTCTAACATTTAAGAATTTCAGATCTTGGTATTTTATTCAAACAACAATCAAAACAAAAGAAAATAAAATGACGCTCCAAGCAAAACACATATCATGTGGTGAATAAAAATATAGCTCCAAGTAAAGTTACCGATGAACGAAGACGAAAGAGGGGATGCCATCCCGGGCATCCCCAAGATTAGGCTCGTGTTTGTCCTTGAATATTACCTTGGGGTGCCTTGGGAATCCCCAAGCTTAGGCTCTTGCCACTCCTTATTCCATAGTTCATCGAATCTTTACCCAAAACTTGAAAACTTCACAACACAAAACTCAACAGAAAAACTCGTAAGCTCCATTAGTATAAGAAAATAAATCACCACTTAGGTACTGTTGTGAACTCATTCTAAATTTATATTGGTGTAATATCTACTGTATTCCAACTTCTCTATGGTTCATACCCTCCGATACTACTCATAGATTCATCAAAATAAGCAAACAACACAATGAAAACAGAATTTGTCAAAAACAGAACAGTCTGTAGTAATCTGTATCAAACGTATATTTCTGGAACTCCAAAAATTCTGAAATAAATTGGCGGACGTGAGGAATTTATCTATTGATCATATGAAAAAAGAGTCAACCTAAAATCTCTCTCCAGTAAAAATGGCATCTAATCTCGTGAGCGCAAAAGTTTCTGTTTTTTACAGCAAGATCGCATAGACTTCACCCAAGTCTTCCCAAAGGTTCTACTTGGCGCAAACACTAATTAAAACATAAAACCACATCTAAATAGAGGATATATGAATTATTTAGTACTAAACAGAAGCAAAAGGCAAATAACAAAAATAAAATTGGGTTGCCTCCGAACAAGCGCTAACGTTTAACGCCCCTAGCTAGGCATGATGATTTCAATGATGCTCACATAAAAGACAAGAACTGAAACATTATGGGAGCACATGAAGAATATGACTAGCACATTTAAGTCTAACCCACTTCCTATGCATAGGGATTTTGTGAGCAAACAATTTATGGGAACATGAAATAACTAGCATAGGAAGGTAAAACAAGCATAACTTTAAAACTTTAAGCACATAGAGAGGAAACTTGATATTATTGCAATTCCTACAAGCATATGTTCCTCCCTCATAATAATTTTCAGTAGCATCATGAATGAATTCAACAATATAACTATCACCTAAAGCATTCTTTTCATGATCGACAAGCATATAAATTTTATTACTCTCCACATAAGCAAAATTCTTCTCATTCGGAATAGTGGGAGTATCATAAGAGACTCGAATATTATAAATAGTTTCCACATTCAAAGAGTAATGTTCAGAAAAAGGGTAATCATGATCATGACAAGTTTTATAAATATAATCATCACTACTTTTTATAGCATAAGTTTCATCACAATAATCATCATAAATAGGAGGCATGCTATCATCATAATAAATTTGCTCATCAAAACTTGGGAGGCTAAAAATATCATCTTCATTAAACATAGTGATACGTCTCCAACGTATCTATAATTTTTGATTGTTCCATGCTATTATATATTCTGTTTTGGATGTTTAATGGGCTTTATTATACACTTCTATATTATTTTTGGGACTAACCTATTAACCGGAGGCCTAGCCCAAATTGCTGTTTTTTTGGCCTATTTTAGTGTTTCGCAGAAAAGGAATATCAAACGGAGTCCAAACGGAATGAAACCTTTGGGAACATGATTTTCGGAACAAACGTGATCCAGAGGACTTGGAGTGGACGTAAAGAAACGAACGAGGAGGCCACGAGGCAGGGGGCGCGCCTACCCCCCTGGGCGTGCCCTCCACCCTCGTGGGCCCCTCGTAACTCCACCGACCTACTTCTTCCTCCAATATATACCTACGTACCCCCAAACCATCAGAACAAGAGCCAAAACCCTATTTCCACTGCCGCAACCTTCTGTACCCGTGAGATCCCATCTTGGGGCCTTTTCCGGCGCTCGCCGGAGGGGGCATTGATCACGGAGGGCTTCTACATCAACACCATAGACTCTCCGATGATGTGTGAGTAGTTTACCTCAGACCTTCGGCTCCATAGTTATTAGCTAGATGGATTCTTCTATCTCTTTGGATCTCAATACAAAGTTCTCCTCGATTCTCTTGGAGATCTATTTGATGCAACTCTTCTTTTGCGGTGTGTTTGTCGAGATCCAATGAATTGTGGGTTTATGATCAAGATTATCTATGAACAATATTTGAATCTCCTCTGAATTCTTTTATGTATGATTGGTTATCTTTGCAAGTCTCTTCGAATTATCAGTTTGGTTTGGCCTACTAGATTGATCTTTCTTACAATGGGAGAAGTGCTTAGCTTTGGGTTCAATCTTGCGGTGCTCGATCCCAGTGATGCAGGCAGGAGTCGGTCTACTTGTCACAGACGTGATGCCTATATACATGATCATACCTAGATATTCTCATAACTATGCTCAATTCTATCAATTGCTCAACAGTAATTCGTTTACCCACCGTAATACTTATGCTATCTTGAGAGAAGCCACTAGTGAAACCTATGCCCCCCGGGTCTATTTTCCATCATATTAATCTTCCGTCAATAAGCTATTTCTATCTTTGTTTACTTTGTAATCTTTACTTTTACTCTTTATCATAAAAATACCAAAAATATTATCTTATCATCTCTATCAGATCTCACTCTCGTAAGTGACCGTGAAGGGATTGACAACCCCTTTATCGCGTTGGTTGCGAGGTTCTTATTTGTTTGTGTAGGTGCGTGGGACTCGAGCGTGGTCTCCTACTGGATTGATACCATGGTTCTCAAAAACTGAGGGAAATACTTACGCTACTTTACTGCATCACCCTTTCCTCTTCAAGGGAAAACCAACGCAGTGCTCAAGAGGTAGCAAGAAGGATTTCTGGCGCCGTTGCCGGGGAGGCTTAGCAAAGTCAAGTCAAGATTTGATCTCCCGTCAACTAGCCAATTTCTGGCGCTGTTGCCGGGGAGTCTACGCACAAGTCAAGACATACCAAGTACCCATCACAAACTCTTACCCCTCGCATTACATTATTTGCCATTTGCCTCTCGTTTTCCTCTTCCCCACTTCACCCTTGCCGTTTTTATTCGCCCTCTCTTTCCATTCGCTTCTTTTTCGCTCGCCTTTCTTTCGCCATGTCTGAATCTGGGGAGGTTATCGCTAATGAAGGCAATAATAATAACATGGGAAACTTTGATGCCTTCGATGATCCTCTTGAGGAACCTACTATCTTGCATACTAAAAGGTTTCGAGTCGGTAGTGGTAATATTATTGGGAAAGGAGTTATTCAAGATTTCTTTACTTGTGCCGGTGCTTTGCCCATCATGGGTGGCTCTATTCTTCATAGAACTAGCAGCCTTGCAGATGCGATATCTTTGCTTGTAGTAGAACTTGAAAGGAAATTTCTTCATATGCATCCTTGCATACAAAGGATTTTCCTAGAATTTTCTAATATTGAGTACTCTTCTGTTAAGCGTGCCGCTACTATGTTTTTGGCCCATGAGTTCAGATTTATAATGAAAGAGGCTAAAGAAATTTTTGCGCATTATAGGGTGGATGCTGGTCATCCTCCCATAGAAGCTATCCTTTTTAATCAAGAAGACATAATGCGTTTACAATCTTTGGATCATGTTTCCTATAATGAAAACCTTAGAAAAAAGGGTTCCTACCGATGTTTTAGTTGATAGAATTTCTGAACTTAATGACGACTTTGCTATTCAAAATAATGGGTTAGGTTTTTCTCTTGAGCAAAGACTTGTGACTTTTTGTCAAAAGAACGCTTGTAATGATGAATTGGTTGTGCAATATAAGGGGCCAAGGGAGGAACCCATACCTCCCGAGCTTGATCTTGGGGACTTTTGTCCTATTAAATTTAACCCCTTTGATTACTTTTGCTTGCCACAAAGGAAACTTGCTGCTGAACATAGAGAATACGAAAGGAGTTTTCATGATTTACCTTACCATTATTATGGCAATACCTAGATCTATCCTTGTTTTTATGCCTAGCTAGGGGCGTTAAACGATAGCGCTTGTTGGGAGGCAACCCAATTTTATTTTTAGTTTTTTGCTTTTTGCTCCTGTTTAGGAATAAATCTTTGATCTAGCCTCTGGTTAGATTTGTTTTTGTGTTTTAATTAGTGTTTGCGCCAAGTGAAACCTATAGGATCTTCTTCGATAATAGTTATTTGATCTTGCTGAAAATTCCAGAAACTTTCTGTTCAAGAAAACAATTGTTAAAAATTACCAGAACGTGATATAATACTGATTCCAATTGCAGAAGATCAATAAACAACTTATTTAGGTCTTCCAATTTTGATAAAAAATTTAGAGTTCCAGAAGTTTGCGTTAGTTACAGATTACTACAGGCTGTTCTGTTTTTGACAGATTCTGTTTTTCGTGTGTTGTTTGCTTATTTTGATGAATCTATGGCTTGTAAAATAGTTTATAAACCATAGAGAAGTTGGAATACAGTAAGTTTAACACCAATATAAATAAATTATGAGTCCATTACAGTACCTTGAAGTGGTGTTTTGTTTTCTTTCGCTAATGGAGCTCACGAGATTTTCTGTTAAGTTTTGTGTTGTGAAGTTTTCAAGTTTTGGGTGAAGATTTGATGGATTATGGAACAAGGAGTGGCAAGAGCCTAAGCTTGGGGATGCCCAAGGCAACCCAAGGTAAATCGAAGGACACCAAAAAACCAAAGCTTGGGGATGCCCCGGAAGGCATCCCCTCTTTCGTCTTCGTCCATGGGTAACTTTACTTGGAGCTATATTTTTATTCACCACATGATAAGTGTTTTGCTTGGAGCGTCTTGTATGATTTGAGTCTTTGCTTTTAGTTTACCACAATCATCCTCACTGAATACACTTTTGAGAGAGACACACATGATTCGGAATTTATTAGAATACTCTATGTGATTCACTTATATCTTTTGAGCTATATAGTTTTTGCTCTAGTACTTCACTTATATCTTTTAGAGCACGGCGGTGGTTTGTTTTATAGAAACTATTGTTCTCTCATGCTTCACTTATATTATTTTGAGAGTCCTACAAAACAGCATGGTAATTTGCTTTAATTGTGAAATTAGTCCTAATATGGTAGACATCCAAGATTAGTAAAAACTTTCTTATAAGTGCGTTGAATACTAAGAGAAGTTTGATACTTGATAATCATTTTGAGATATAAGATGGTGATATTAGAGTCATGCTAGTTGAGTGGTCATGAATTTGAGAAATACTTGTGTTAAAGTTTGTGATTCCCGTAGCATGCACGTATGGTGAACCGTTATGTGATGAAGTCGGAGCATGATTTATTTATTGATTGTTTTCCTTATGAGTGGCGGTCGGGGACGAGCGATGGACTTTTCCTACCAATCTATCCCCCTAGGAGCATGCACGTAATACTTTGTTTTGATAACTAATAGATTTTTGCAACAAGTATATGAGTTCTTTATGACTAATGTTGAGTCCATGGATTATATGCACTCTTATCCTTCCACCATTGCTAGCCTCTCTAATACCGCACCCTTTTCGCCGGTATCATACACCCACCATATACCTTCCTCAAAACAGCCACCATACCTACCTATCATGGAATTTCCATAGCCATTCCGAGATATATTGCCATGCAACTTACCACCGTTCCGTTTACTATGACACGCTCCATCATTGTCATATTGCTTTGCATGATCATGTAGTTGGCATCGTATTTGTGGCAAAGCCACCGTTCATTATCTTCATACATGTCACTCTTGATTCATTGCATATCCCGGTACACCGCCGGAGGCATTCATATAGAGTCATATTTTGTTCTAAGTATTGAGTTGTAATACTTGAGTTGTAAGTAAATAAAAGTGTGATGATCATCACTATTAGAGCATTGTCCCAAGTGAGGAAAGGATGATGGAGACTATGATTCCCCCACAATTCGGGATGAGACTCTGGACTAAAAAAAAGAGGCCAAAAAAAGGAGAAAAGGCCTAACCAAAAAAATGATGAGAGAAAAGAGAGAAGGGACAATGCTACTATCCTTTTTCCACACTTGTGCTTCAAAATAGCACCATGATCTTCATGATAGAGAGTCTCCTATGTTGTCACTTTCATATACTAGTGGGAATCTTTCATTATAGAACTTGGCTTGTATATTCCAATGATGGGCTTCCTCAAAATTCCCTAGGTCTTCGTGAGCAAGCGAGCTGGATGCACACCCACTTAGTTTTCATTATTGAGCTTTCATACACTTATAGCTCTAGTGCATCCGTTGCATGGCAATCCCTACTCACTCACATTGATATTTATTAATGGGCATCTCCATAGCCCGTTGATACACCTTGTTGATGTGAGACTATCTTCTCCTTTTTGTCTTCTCCACAACCACCATTCTATTCCACCTATAGTGCTATATCCATAGCTCACGCTCATGTATTGCGTGAAGATTGAAAAAGTTTGAGAACACCAAAAGTATGAAACAATTGCTTGGCTTGTCATCGGGGTTGTGCATGATTTAAATACTTTGTGTGGTGAAGATAGTGCATAGCCAGACTATATGATTTTGTAGGGATAACTTTCTTTGGCCATGTTATTTTGAGAAGACATGACTGCTTTATTAGTATGCTTGAAGTATTATTACTTTTATGTCAATATTAAACTTTTATCTTGAATCTTCCGGATCTGAATATTCATACCACAAATAAGAGAATTAAATTGAAAATTATTCTAAGTAGCATTCCACATCAAAAATTCTGTTTTTATCATTTACCTACTCGAGGACGAGCAGGAATTAAGCTTGGGGATGCTTGATACGTCTCCAACGTATCTATAATTTTTGATTGTTCCATGCTATTATATATTCTGTTTTGGATGTTTAATGGGCTTTATTATACACTTTTATATTATTTTTGGGACTAACCTATTAACTGGAGGCCTAGCCCAAATTGCTGTTTTTTTGCCTATTTTAGTGTTTCGCAGAAAAGGAATATCAAACAGAGTCCAAATGGAATGAAACCTTCGGGAACGTGCTTTTCGGAACAAACGTGATTCAGAGGACTTGGAGTGGACGTAAAGAAACGAATGAGGAGGCCACGAGGCAGGGGGCGCGCCTACCCCCTGGGCGCGCCCTCCACCCTCGTGGGCCCCTCGTAACTCCACTGACCTACTTCTTCCTCCAATATATACCTACGTACCCCCAAACCATCAGAACAAGAGCCAAAACCCTATTTCCACCGCCGCAATCTTCTGTACCCGTGAGATCCCATCTTGGGGCCTTTTCCGGTGCTCCGCCGGAGGGGGCATTGATCACGTAGGGCTTCTACATCAACACCATAGCCTCTCCGATGATGTGTGAGTAGTTTACCTCAGACCTTCGGCTCCATAGTTATTAGCTAGATGGCTTCTTCTCTCTCTTTGGATCTCAATAAAAAGTTCTCCTCGATTCTCTTGGAGATCTATTTGATGTAACTCTTCTTTTGCGGTGTGTTTGTCGAGATCCGATGAATTGTGGGTTTATGATCAAGATTATCTATGAACAATATTTGAATCTCCTCTGAATTCTTTTATGTATGACTGGTTATCTTTGCAAGTCTCTTCGAATTATCAGTTAGGTTTGGCCTACTAGATTGATCTTTCTTGCAATGGGAGAAGTGCTTAGCTTTGGGTTCAATCTTGAGGTGCTCGATCCCAGTGACAGCAGGGGAAATGACACGTATTGTATTGTTGCCCTCGAGGATAAAAAGATGGGGTTTATATCATATTGCATGAGTTTATCCCTCTACATCATGTCATCTTTCTTAAAGCGTTACTCCGTTCTTATGAACTTAATACTCTAGGTGCATGCTAGATAGCAGTCGATGTGTGGAGTAATAGTAGTAGATGCAGGCAGGAGTCGGTCTACTTGTCACGGACGTGATGCCTATATACATGATCATACCTAGATATTCTCATAACTATGCTCAATTCTATCAATTGCTTGACAGTAATTCGTTTACCCACCGTAATACTTATGCTATCTTGAGAGAAGCCACTATTGAAACCTATGGCCCCCGGGTCTATTTTCCATCATATTAATCTTCCGTCAACAAGCTATTTCTATCTTTGTTTACTTTGCAATCTTTACTTTTACTCTTTATCATAAAAATACCAAAAATATTATCTTATCATCTCTATCAGATCTCACTCTCGTAAGTGACCGTGAAGGGATTGACAACCCCTTTATCGCTGTAGCGATCAGACCTCAAACAGTCTGATCTCTGTGCATCGGTGTCATCCCTGGATCGGTAATGCTGACACGCATAGTACTTGAAGGATTTTATAACAGAGTAGCAATCACACACTTAGTACATCGAATGTCCCAGAAGAGAACTATTTACAAAATAATATGGCTTAAGGCCATCTAAAATGATAACAACGGAAGGCTTGGAAGATGAAGCGAGTCCATCAACTCCAACGGCATCACTGAGTGAAAAACCACGACCTAAGGCACCTTACTCGTCGTCTGAAAAGTCTGCAACATGATACGTTGTAGCCCGAAAACGGGTCAGCACATGGAATATGCTGGCAATGTAACACAAAAGAGTAATGAACAGAATAATGCTATCACTACATGCATAAATGGCTGATGGAGGCTGTATGGTTAAATATGTTTTGCGGAAAGCCAATTTTTTCCTACAGCAAAGGAATAAATTTTGTTTAACTATCATGGTGGTTGTTAAACATTGAGAATGGTAAATCCCATCTCAATCCCAATTAAAAGTAATTAAATAACCCAATCAAATTTTATAATTAAGAGTGATGAGATCCACATGATAATCCAACAACCAGATACTCAAGATGTCCATAACCAGGGACATGGCTAATCAAGATTAGTTTGTACACTCTGCAGAGGTTTGCGCACTTTTCCCCACAAGACTCGATCTCCTCCGTTGGATTTCTCTCACTACATGGTGTTTGAGAAACGGATGACCGAGACACAGTCTTTCAGAAGTGTTATCTCTTTACTCTGGGTAGACAGTACCACATACATCCCCTACATCTGCTAGCCTACCACTGAAAGAGGTCACACAACATACTCAACTATGCCAGAGCCCATAATGGCTTGTGGCTGCACACGGAAGTTTCTAGCATGAATAATCTCATGATCCCTTTGAGCCTGGGTGGCAGTCCATAGGAGAATCACACGGTACCCCGGGATTTCCAAAAATACAGGCAATCACTGGGTTCCCCAGGTGCCTCAATCCACCCAGATGTGTATTAAAGTTGCCACCTTAAGTTAACCATTACTTAACAATACTCACATCTGTCATGAATACTCTCAAACCCAAACCACGTCTACGAGCATAGCATAGCAATATAAGCAAAGTAGAAGTAACTCCCATAGGTTTGATAATAAACAAGTGAATAGGTACTATCTCATCTACTTCCCAAACCCACAATTTAAATTAGATCCTAACCATGCAATTGTTTGTGGATTGATCTAATGCAATAAAACTGGGTAGTAAAGAGGTATGATCAAAGTGTTACTTGCCTTGCTGATGAGCCGTGAAACCTAGAGACTCGTAGTAGCATGCTTCGCACTCCGGGTACTCTATCGCAAACAAAAAATCATACAATAAGCAATCAAGCAACAATGCACGGGTAAAACTCAAATAAGAGATCTAACTAGAAAGTTCAACTTAAGAACTCCGGTTTGCAAAAAGAATCAAATCAAACGAAACAACGAAACTCAAACTGCGAAAGAAACAAGCTTCGTTTGCTAATCTGGACTAAAGTCAAATTTTACAGTAGCAAAAACTTGTTTAAGTTGCTTAAACAGAAAGAGGGTTTCGATACGAAACTCTAGGCACTTGAATCGCCTGATTCCGATAAACGAGCGAAAAGTTAAACTAAAACGAAAATCGGATCAGAAATCGCGATTGAAAATAATCGTGGAAAAATCCGAGAAAAAGAAAAACTGACGAACAGACTAACGAACGAACGTTCGTTATCTGCGGCTAACGGGCGAAAACCGTTCGTTAAAACAAACGTACGGACGAACGTCTGCTAAATAACTAAACAAAAAAAAACCGAACCGAAACTAAAAAAACAGATCTAGGGTTTTCAAAAAAAACCGATCGGTTTTCTCATGAAAACCGAGGCGGCGGCGGCTACCTCCGGCGGCGGCGGGGAGCGGCTCCGGCGACGGGCTGCGGTGGCGGCGGCGAGGCGGTGTGCGGTGGTGGCGGGGCTCGGGACGGGCGGCACGGGCGGCGGAGCGGCGGCCGCGGCAACGACGTCGCGGGCGGCGGCGGCGGCGGATCGGGGTGGGGCTAGGGTTTGCGGGTGGGCTGCGGCGGCTGGGCCTCGCGGCTTATAAAGCCCCCCCCCCCCCCGGGCGGAGTCTCGGGCGGATATGGCCCAAGGTCGTTTTCCTTTTTTTAAATTATTTCGCGCAGAAAAACGAATAAAAGAAATACTAAACGGACTTCAAAAATCCTGAAATAAATTTTCCCCGTCCTCTAAAAATAAGGCGGACCAGGTGAACATTTATTTGGGACTCTAATGCAATTTTGAAAAACGCATATTTTTCCTAATTCAAATAAAATAGCGATAAAACTCCGAATAAAAATCTTATTTGATTTTAATATTAAACCTCCAATATTTATTTATTTTGAGGAAGTCATTTTATCCTCTCTCTTTTTAGTTTTATAAAAGAAATATTCGAAGAGGAAATAATTAAAATCAAACGATCCTCTTTTCAAAATTTGAGAAAAACTCAAATATGAAAATAACGGAATTCCCAACTCTCTCCGTGGGTCCTTGAGTTGCGTAGAATTTCTAGGATCAAGCCAGAATGCAATAAAATATGATATGCAATGATGATCTAATGTATAACATTCCAAATTGAAAATTTGGGAAGTTACAAACCTACCCCCCTTAAGATGAATCTCGCCCTCGAGATTCGGGTTGGCTAGAAAATAGGTGAGGGTGATCCTTCCGTAGGTCTTCCTCTCGTTCCCAGGTGGCTTCATCTTCGGTATGGTGACTCCACTGAACTTTGCAGAACTTGATTACTTTGTTGCGTGTAACTCGGCTGGCAAACTCGAGTATCTTGACTGGGTTCTCCTCATATGTCAAGTCTCTATCCAACTGTATCGCTTCCAGTGGTACTGTATCTCTCAGAGGGATATCAGCCATCCCTGCGTGGCACTTCTTCAACTGAGAAACGTGGAAAACATCGTGAACTCCTGATAATCCTTCAGGCAATTCCAACTTGTAAGCAACTTCTCCCATACGTCCCAAAACTTGGTATGGTCCCACAAAACGTGGTGCTAACTTTCCCTTAACTCCAAAACGCTTCACTCCTCGAAGTGGGGATACACGAAGATACACTCTGTCTCCAACTTCGTAAACTATCTCCTTGCGTTTAGAATCCGCATAACTCTTCTGCCTGGACTAGGCTACCTTGAGTCTATCGCGAATCAGCTTAACCTTCTCTTCAGATCCTTTAATCAAATCTGGTCCAAACAACGGCCGGTCTCCAACTTCGTCCCACAACAACGGTGTTCTGCACCTCCTTCCATACAGTGCTTCAAAAGGGGCCATCTTCAAACTGGCTTGATAGCTGTTGTTGTAAGAAAACTCTGCATACGGCAAATTATCGTCCCAACTAGACCCATAGTCTAGCGCACAAGCTCTCAACATGTCCTCCAAAATCTGGTTGACTCTCTCAGTTTGTCCATCTGTCTGCGGGTGAAAAGCTGTACTGAACTCTAGCCTGGTTCCCAAAGTTTCATGCAACTGATTCCAAAACTTTGAGGTGAACTGGGTTCCTCTATCTAATACAATGGTCCTCGGAACTCCATGCAGACATACGATCCTGGTCATGTATATCTTTGCCAACTTTGCACTGGTGTAAGTGGTCTTCACTGGGATGAAATGAGCTACCTTCGTCAAACGATCGACTACAACCCATATCGAGTCATAGCCTGGACGAGTCCTGGGTAATCCCGTGATAAAGTCCATGCCTAGTTTATCCCACTTCCATTCGGGTATCGGCAATGGCCGTAGCAATCCTGCTGGCTTCTGATGTTCTACCTTCACTCTCTGACATACATCACAAACTGCTACATATTCCGCAATATCCTTCTTCATTCCGGTCCACCAGAAACTATCCTTCAAATCCAGGTACATCCTGGTATTTCCTGGGTGAATCGAATATGGCGAATCATGGGCCTCCTGCAAAATCAGCTTCCTGATCTCCTGATCATTTGGCACATATACGCGGTCCTCAAACCATAAGGTATCGTGCTCATCCTCACGAAATCCTTTAGCCTTTCCTTTACTCATCCTTTCCTTTATTTCGGCTATCTCCTTGTCCGTCTTCTGAGCTTCTCTGATCTTATCCATCAAAGTAGATTGAATCTCTAAAGCTGCTACATAACCTCTCGGAACAATCTCCAAACATAGCTCGCGAAGGTCATCTGCCAACTCCTTGGGTAATTCTCCGGTCATGAGTGTATTGACATGACTTTTGCGGCTCAACGCATCGGCTACTACGTTAGCCTTTCCGGGATGATAATGCAACCTCGTATCATAATCCTTAATGAGTTCTAACCACCTCCTCTGCCTGAGATTCAACTCCTTCTGCGTGAAAATATACTTCAAACTCTTAGTGATCTGTGTATACCTCACAATGGTTTCCGATGAGAAAATGTCCCCAAGTCTTCAACGCATGCAGTACGGCTGCTAACTCCAAATCATGGGTAGCATAATTTAACTCATGGGGTTTAAGCTGTTGTGAGGCATATGAAACAACTCTTCCCTCCTGCATAAGTATGTCTCCAAGTCCTCAACGAGAAGCGTCGCAATACACTTCGTAATCCTTGCGTTGATCTGGCAGAATCAACACTGGTGATGTAACCAAGCGTTTCTTCGACTCCTGAAAACTGGCCTCACATTCCTCAGTACATTTGAACTTGGTGTCCTTCTTTAACAACTCCGTCATGGGCTTCGCAATCTTTGAGAAATTTTCAATGAACCTCCGGTAGTATCCTGCTCTCGAATCTTCAACTGGTGGTACCCTGATCGCAGATCGATCTTGGAAAACACCTTAGCTCCTTGCAGCTGGTCAAACAAATCATTGATCGTCGGCAGTGGGTACTTGTTCCTGATCGTCACCTCATTCAATCCTCGATAATCAACAGCCATCCTTAACGATCCATCCTTCTTCTCCACTAGAAGTACTGGGGATCCCCAAGGTGACGAATTTGGGAGAATATAACCTTTATCCAGTAACTCCTTAATCTGCTTCTTAATTTCTTCCAAATCCTTTGCGGGCATTCTGTACGATCTCTTAGATATTGGCCATGTGCCTGGCAAAAGCTCAATCAAAAACTCAATGTCTCTATCCGGTGGCATGCCTGGCAACTCTTCGGGAAATACATCCGGAAATCCTTCACCACTGGTACTTCCTCCAGTACAACTCCTGATAAGGAATTCACTTGAGTCCTATTCGGCATATGCCGGGATACATACTTGATCCTTCTTCCTTCTGGGGTGGTGAGCAAAATCGACTTACTGGCGCAGTCAATGTTCCCTCCATACTTCGATAACCAATCCATGCCTAATATCACATCCAGTCCTTGTGACTCCAATACTATTAGGTCTGAGGGAAACAGGTAGTTACCAATCCTTAATGGTAACTGATCACACCATAGGCTAGCCATATACTCTACTCCTGGCGACGTTACTAACATGGGTGACCTAAGGGTTTGGGTTGGCAGTTTAAACTTATCCACAAATCCCCTTGATATGTATGAATGCGATGCACCAGTATAAAAAAGTACGACTGCAGTAAATGACTTAACCAGAAACTTACCTATTACTGCATCGGGTTGGGATTCAACCTCCTCGACACTAACGTGGTTCACTTGTCCCCTGGTGAAAGGGTTGGGCTTCTTCCCAGAGCTTCCATTGCCGTTTCCATTCTTAGCTTCAGGACATTCATTGGCGTAATGTCCAGTCTTCTGGCACTTGTAGCAAGTAACGTGGCTTAGATCTTTCTTGACGGGTGTTGCCGGGTTAGAACGGTTCTGTCCGTTGCTTCCTCTATTACCATTCCCGTTCTTGGCGCCACTATGGTTATGCGAACTCCCTCCAGGGTGATTGTGACGTCCATGGTTATGGTCAAGTCCTCCCGAGTTCGGGGTGAAACGGGGCCTCTGATGAGCTCCAGAATTATACTTCCCTTGTCCATACTTCCTCTTGCGGTTGTCAATCTGCTGTTGCTTCCCTTCAATCATGAGAGCTCTCTCTACCAACTCCTGGTAGTTATTGAAATTTGCCACCATCAAGTGCATGCTCAGCTCATCATTCAGTCCTTCCAGAAACTTCTCCTGCTTAGCTGCATCTGTAGTGATGTCATCTGGGGCATAACGTGCTAGCTTACTAAAGTCATCCACATACTGGCTAACGGTGCGTCCTCCTTGGCGTAAGTTGCGAAACTCGCGCTTCTTCATGGCCATAGCTCCTGTTGATACGTGGGCAGTGCGAAAAGCCTATTGAAAATGATCCCATGTCACAGTGTCGATGGGGTAAGTGACTATGAAATTCTCCCACCATGATGTTGCGGGTCCATCAAGCTGATGTGCGGCAAAACGCACTCTCTCCGCATCTGTGCATCCTGCAGTAGTCAACTCCCTTTCAATCTTGCGGAGCCAATCATCTGCAACAATCGGCTCGGTGCTACTGGAGAACACCAGCGGATTCAGCCTAAGAAAACGGGCTAAGTGATCAACTGGTGGTGGTGGGGGTGGGTTGTTGTTGTTCCCCTGGTTCTGATTCTGGACTAGTATCTGCATCAATGCATTCTGCTGCTGGATCAACTGAGTGAGCTCCGGTGGGAAAGCAAATCCATTGTCGCATCTCGGAGGCATCTGCTGGGTTTAGAAAATGTGAGAAAACAGAGTAGAATGAGGTCTAGGGGAAAACACTACCCATATGCACATGAGACAAACACAAACATATCACTCAATCAATCAAGCAAGGGCATACAATCGGTCTAGAACTATCGTTACAAAAGTGCTCGGACTATACTATATACATGGTGGAATTCTACTACGGATTTGGTGGTCAACTAGAAAAATTGATCGGTCGAAGACTCCATGATATCTGCTCCTGCTTCGTCAACATAGTCATCATCGCTATCGTCGGGATCTGAGTCGGTGTCGTCGATGATGATGTAGTTCTCCGGGCAAGTGGAATTGTCGTCTTCTCCTCCTGGCGCGGGGTCTCCCATGAATACTCCCAGCTTCCTTGTCAGGTCGTCATTCTTCTCCACTAGTACGACGATTTCCTCCATATAATCCTCGCGAGTAGCCTTGAGTTCTTCCTCCAGTTCCGTGATCCTTGTCATTGCCTTCTTCAAATCTGTCATGCTTGCGCACATCTGGTTCTCTTGGCATCGAATGTGTTGGTTTAACTCCTGGATGAAATCTGCAATCGATCTATCCTTCCTGGTGCTGATCATCTCCCATTGCTCATCTCGGCGCCCACAAATCTGGTAGATAGTATCCTTGAGATCATTGTGGTAAACTTCTCCAATGTGCCCCATGGTAATGTGGGCTGCCATGCTCTTGCCTAGACTCCAGGTTGGTGCATCAAAGGAAAACTCTATGGGCTCAGTGACTGGCGTAAACGTCCTTCCTGGAACTTGAACTTGAATCATCCAGCGCTCCTCTTCTGGTAAGGTGGCGTTGTAAGTCCCTGTGAAGCTTGGTATTCCAATGTTCAGGTATCTAGTGACTTCCTTCAGGTGACGTCCAAAAGGGGTGTCTTCATCCGGTTGCATGAACTTGATCCTTGCATCCGCCATCCTAAAGAGTAGAAAATGGGGAGAAGATAGAAATGAGAAGAGAGTAGTGATATAGGGCTTTAGCTTAGTGGTCGAGTCCTACAGTCAGCGTGTGCTCTGATACCATCTTGTAGCGACCAGACCTCAAACAGTCTGATCTCTGTGCATCAGTGTCATCCCTGGATCGGTAATGCTGACACGCACAGTACTTGAAGGATTTATAACAGAGTAGCAATCACACACTTAGTACATCGAATGTCTCAGAAGAGAACTTATTACAAATAATATGGCTTAAGGCCATCTAAAACGATAACAGCGGAAGGCTTGGAAGATAAAGTGAGTCCATCCACTCCAACGGCATCACTGAGTGAAAGACCACGACCTAAGGCACCTTACTCGTCGTCTGAAAAGTCTGCAACATGATACGTTGCAGCCCGAAAACGGGTCAGCACATGGAATATGCTGGCAATGTAACACAAAGAGTAATGAACAGAATAATGCTATCACTACATGCATATATGGCTGATGGAGGCTGTATGGTTAATATGTTTTGCGAAAAGCCAATTTTTCCCTACAACAAAGGAATAAATTTTATTTAACTATCATGGTGGTTGTTAAACATTGAGAATGGTAAACCCCATCTCAATCCCAATTAAAAGTAATTAATAACCCAATCAAATTTTATAATTAAGAGTGATGAGATCCACATGATAATCCAAGAACCAGATACTCAAGACGTCCATAACCGGGGACACGGCTAACCATGATTAGTTTGTACACTCTGCAGAGGTTTGCGCACTTTTCCCCACAAGACTCGATCTCCTCCGTTGGATTTCTCGCACTACATGGTGTTTGAGAAACGGATGACCGAGACACAGTCTTTCAGAAGCGTTAACTCTTTACTCTGGGTAGACAGTACCACCTACATCCCCTACATCTGCTAGCCTACCACTGAAAGAGGTCACACAACATACTCAACTATGCCAGAGCCCATAATGGCTTGTGGCTGCACACGGAAGTTTCTAGCATGAATAATCTCATGATCCCTTTGAGCCTGGGTGGCAGTCCATAGGAGAATCACACGGTACCCCGGGATTTCCAAAAAATACAGGCAATCACTGGGTTCCCCAGGTGCCTCAATCCACCCAGATGTGTATTAAAGTTGCCACCTTAAGTTAACCAATAATTAACAATACTCACATCTGTCATGAATACTCTCAAACCCAAACCACGTCTACGAGCATAGGATAGCAATATAAGCAACGTAGAAGTAACTCCCATAGGTTTGATAATAAACAAGTGAATAGGTACTACCTCATCTACTTCCCAAACCCATAATTTAAATTAGATCCTAACCATGCAATTGTTTGTGGATTGATCCAATGCAATAAAACTGGGTAGTAAAGAGGTATGATCAAAGTGTTACTTGCCTTGCTGATGCTCCGTGAAACCTAGAGACTCGTAGTAGCACGCTTCGCACTCCGGGTACTCTATCGCAAACAAAAAATCATACAATAAGCAATCAAGCAACAACGCACGGGTAAAACTCAAATGAGAGATCTAACCAGAAAGTTCAACTTAAGAACTCCGGTTTGCAAAAAGAATCAAATCAAACGAAACAACGAATCTCAAACTGCGAAAGAAATAAGCATCGTTTGCTAATCTTGACTAAAGTCAAATTTTACAGCAGCAAAAACTTGTTTAAGTTGATTAAACAGAAAGAGGGTTTCGAGACGAAACTCCAGGCGCTTTAATTGCCTAATTCTGATAAACGAGCGAAAAGTTAAACTAAAACGAAAATCGGATCAGAAATCGCGATCGAAAATAATCGCGAAAAAATCCAAGAAAAAGAAAAACTGACGAACGGACTAACGAACGAACGTTCGTTATCTGCGGCTAACGGGCGAAAACCGTTCTTTAAAATGAACGTACGGACGAACGTCCGCTAATTAACTAAACCGAAAAAAACCGAACCGAAACTAAAAAAACGGATCTAGGGTTTTCAAAAAAACCGATCGGTTTTGTCACGAAAACCGAGGCAGCGGCGGCTACCTTCGGCGGCGGCAGGCGGAACGGCGGCTGCGGTGGCGACGGCCAGGCGGCGTGCGGCGGCGGGGGGCTGGGACGGGCGGCACGGGCGGCGGCTCGCGGCGTGGCGGCGACGGCGGATCGGGGCGGGGCTAGGGTTTGTGGGTGGGCTGCGGCGGCGGCTGGGCCTCGCGGCTTATAAAGCCCCCCCTCCCGGGCGGAGTCCCGGACGGATACGGCCCAAGGTCGGTTTCCTTTTTTTAATTATTTCGTGCAGAGAAACGAATAAAAGAAATACTAACCGGACCCCAAAAATCCGGAAATAAATTTTTCCCGTCCTCTAAAAATAAGCCGGACCAGGTGAACATTTATTTGGGACACTAATGCAATTTTGAAAAACGCATATTTTTCGTCATTCAAATAAAATAGCGATAAAACTCCGAATAAAAATCTTATTTGATTTTAATATTAAACCTCCAATATTTCTTTATTTTGGGGAAGTCATTTTATCCTCTCTCTTTTTATTTTTATAAAAGAAATATTCAAAGAGTAAATAATTAAAATCAAACGATCCTCTTTTCAAAATTTGAGAAAAACTCAAATAAGAAAATAACGGAAGTCCCAACTCTCTCCGTGGGTCCTTGAGTTGCGTAGAATTTCTAGGATCAAGCCAAAATGCAATAAAATATGATATGCAATGATGATCTAATGTATAACATTCCAAATTGAAAATTTGGGATGTTACAATCGCGTTGGTTGCGATGTTCTTATTTGTTTGTGTAGGTGCGTGGGACTCGAGCGTGGTCTCCTACTAGATTGATACCTTGGTTCTAAAAAACTGAGGGAAATACTTACGCTACTTTACTGCATCACCCTTTCCTCTTCAAGGGAAAACCAACGCAGTGCTCAAGAGCTAGCACATAGCATCCCCAAGCTTGGGACAATCATTAATTGCAGCAAATATATTCTCAAACATAGCATCCCCAAGCTTGGGACTTTTCATATCATAAGCATAATCACTCTCATCATTAATAGTATGGATAGCACCAATAGTATAGCAATTATCATCATCACAATGAGTAATAGGAGCAACATCATTTGGGAGGGATACCTTTCTACCTTTGCTTCTCCGTCTTTTCTTTTTCTTCTTCACATCATGTGTGGGTTTAACCCTCTTTTTGAGCTCCTTATTAATGAGATTGGTTGAATAGAAGGCTCCTCCTCGTTACATGATTCATCATAAGAAATAATAGGAGGATATTGGGAAGTCTCTTCCCTTTCATTAGTATTCTCTTCATTTTCTATTTGTTTTCTTGTCTTTATGTAATTGGCAATATAAGGATTTTCAATGCAATTCACCGCACAATACATATAAATTTCCTCTAGATCAAAATCAAGAACTTTATCAAGGACAAATTCCGGCAAGCAAACTAAGTTCATTATGATGCGCAAGGGAAATCAAGTCATCACAATATTTGGACACGATACGATCATGAAACAATTTGCATTGGATATTTAAATGACCACGTTCATTGCAAAGTTCACAAGGATGGCTAAGAAAATTTAAATTTTTAGCACAAACAACTAGCCTTTCTTGCAACCATTTAGTTTCTAAATACTTATGCCTCTTGCAAAATCTACCTTCCCTATTTGGTGTGTACTTGCAAACTCTATGCACTCCACAAAAATTGACATGCTTATAAGAGACATTTTCATCATGACTAGTGCAATCATCATTAGTACCATGGATATTCAAGGAGTTCGTACTAACAACATTGCAATCATGCTCATCATTCAAAGATTTAGTGCCAAACATTCTAATGCATTCTTCTTCTAGCACTTGAGCACAATTATCGGAAACCTTATTTTCACGAAAGACACTAAAAAGATGAAGCATATGATGCATCCTCAATTCCATTTTTTAGTTTTCTTTTATAAACTAAACTAGTGACAAAACAAGAAACTAAAAGATTCGATTGCAAGATCTAAAGATATACCTTCAAGCACTCACCTCCCCGGCAACGGCGCCAGAAATTGCTTGATGTCTACTACACAACCTTCTTCTTGTAGACGTTGTTGGGCCTCCAAGTGCAGAGGTTCGTAGGACAGTAGCAAATTTCCCTCAAGTGGATGACCTAAGGTTTATCAATCCGTGGGAGGCGTAGGATGAAGATGGTCTCTCTCAAACAACCCTACAACCAAATAACAAAGAGTCTCTTGTGTCCCCAACACACCCAATACAATGGTAAATTGTATAGGTGCACTAGTTCGGCAAAGAGATGGTGATACAAGTGCAATATGGATGGTAGACATGGGCATTTGTAATCTGAAAATATAAAAACAGCAAGGTAACTAATGATAAAAGTGAGCGTAAACGGTATTGCAATGCTAGGAAACAAGGCCTAGGGTTCATACTTTCACTAGTGCAAGTTCTCTCAACAATAATAACATAACTGGATCATATAACTATCCCTCAACATGCAACAAAGAGTCACTCCAAAGTCACTAATAGCAGAGAACAAACGAAGATATTATTGTATGGTACGAAACCACCTCAAAGTTATCCTTTCTGATCGATCTATTCAAGAGTCCATAGTAAAATAACATGAAGCTATACTTTCTGTTCGATATATCCTAGAGTTCGTACTAGAATAACACCTTAAGACACAAATCAACCAAAACCCTAATGTAACCTAGATACTCCAATGTCACCTCAAGTATCCGTGGGTATGATTATACGATATGCATCACACAATCTTAGATTCATCTATTCAACCAACATAAAGTACTTCAAAGAGTGCCCCAAAGTTTCTACCGGAGAGTCAAGACGAAAACGTGTGCCAACCCCTATGCATAAGTTCACAATGTTATGGAACCTGCAAGTTGATCACCAAAACATACATCAAGTGGATCACGTGAATATCCCAGTGTCACCACAGATAAGCACATGCAAGACATACATCAAGTGTTCTCAAATCCTTATAGACTCAATCCGGTAAGATAACTTCAAAGGGAAAACTCAATCCATTACAAGAGAGTAGAGGGGGAGAAACATATAAGAGCCAACTATAATAGCAAAGCTCGCGATACATCAAGATCGTGCCGAATCAAGAACACGAGAGAGAGAGAGAGAGAGAGAGAGAGAGAGAGAGCAAACACATAGCTACTGGTACATACCCTCAGCCCCGAGGGTGAACTACTCCCTCCTCGTCATGGAGAGCGCCGGGATGATGAAGATGGCCACCGGTGATGGATCCCCCTCCGGCAGGGTGCCGGAACAGGGTCCCGATTGGTTTTTGGTGGCTACAGAGGCTTGCGGCGACGGAACTCCCGATCTAGGTTATGTTCTGGGGGTTTCTATATATATAAGAGGTTTTGGCATCGGGAACAAGTCAGGGGGGTCTCCGAGGCGGCCACGAGGTAGGGGGCGCGCCCCCACCCTCGTGGGTGCCTTGGGACTCTTCTGGCCGTGGGCTTCTTCTGGTCCAAAAATAATCTCCGTCAATTTTCAGGTCAATTGGACTCCGTTTGGTTTTCCTTTTCTGCGATACTCAAAAACAAGGAAAAAAGAAAAACTGGAACTGGGCTCTAGGTTAATAGGTTAGTCCCAAAAATCATATAAAATAGCATATAAATGCATATAAAACATCCTAGATGGATAATATAATAGCATGGAACAATCAAAAATTATAGATACGTTGGAGACGTATCAGCATCCCCAAACTTAATTCATGCTCGTCCTCGAGTAGGTAAATGATAAAAACATAATTTTTGATGTGGAATGCTACCTAACATATTTATCAATGTAATCTTCTTTATTGTGACAAGAATATTCAGATCCATAAGATTCAAAACAAAAGTTTAATATTGACATGAAAACAATAATACTTCAAGCATGCTAGCAAAGCAATCATGTCTTCTCAAAATAACATGGCCAAAGCAAGCTATCCCTACAAAATCATATAGTCTGGCTATGCTCTATCTTCATCACACAAAATATTTAAATCATGCACAACCCCGATGACAAGCCAAGCAATTGTTTCATACTTTTGATGTTCTCAAACTAACTCTAACCCATGGATCCAAACAAGGCCAAAGTTAGTCTCGGAAAACGCATTAAGCCCTATATACATGGACAGACGGAGTACATGATACTAGCAAACACTCACCATTAGTAGTAGTTCATTGGTTGGTTTCGATTTTTGATTCAGTTGCTATGCTGCTACCGTCCAATATTTGCATGTGGTTGTTTCTAGAATAAAATAAGGAGGTCGTACTTACTGTGGGAAATGTGAAGTGATGGTTGCTTCGCCCGAGCAACTTATTACTCTGGGAATATTGGAGTACCAGTGGATTCAACGAAGAGAGAAATGATGGTTGCTTCATCCGAGCAACTTACTATGGGGAAGGTGGGGCTCTATGATTTGACTGCTCACTAGTCATTATTACTGCAGCACAACAACCGGGGTGAATCTTCCCTGCAGTTGTGCACTCAACATTGCTGCATGGCAGGTGGAGCTGGATGAAGGATGTCCCACATGTCTGCGAAATGAAGTTGAATTATTCTGGCATTGCTATCAATCTTTCAGGATTTGTTTATATGTACGCATAATTTTCCAACATAATGAAATTGTACTGTGATGCTATGAAGGTTTCAACTTTGGTTCCCGCAGAAAAAAAGAGGTTTCAACTTAGGATTCATGTGTCCTCTTGCCTCAAGATTGACTCGTTACAACATTCCATCAAATACAAATGAAACTAGCATGGCTGCTAATGCATCTCAATGGTTCGCAGATCAGCGCCAATATTCACATCACAACTGAAGACAAAGTTGTGAGAAGGTGTACAAATAAAGAAAAATATATAATTGATCGATGTTGTTCGTAGGCATGGCTCCATTTCCTGGGCATAGTGTTCATTGGTTGGCAGCTAGATTCATGCAGCTCTCTAGCCAAAAAAAGAGGTGTATGGAGGACATCACAATCCGATCATTTTGTGCAGTTCCACTAAAATCGAGCTAACCGTCCCTGTTTGTAAAGATATTCAGTAAGTGTGATTACAGTAATAGTGGAACTAGATGATGAAACATAACATACACAAATAGAAGCCGATCACCTCTACGATATCTCTTTAGGACTAACTACTTGTTGGAGAAGATTAGGCACGGAGTTGGATGAGGAGAATAGCAAAACCAATCTCCCTTTCTGCAATCCCACAGAAATGTAAAAACATTGCCCGTGTGACATTTTGGCGGAACTGCACAAAACACTCTTAAGAAAAAAGTGATTTGTGCAGTTCACCAAAAGGTCACAATAGCAACGAGGTGAAATGGATAGCCCTATTTGCAAAAAGAGGTAGAAAGGAAACAATTACTGCCCAATAACAGGAGTTGAAGACACATACACCAACAAAAAAGAAGCATATTCCATGTAATAAGGGAAAGATTGCATGGTGGTTTATCAAAAATGGTTTGAGGACGAGATTGCAAGATGGAAAGTATGCCAGTCGAGATACGTTTTAAGCAAACAACTAAAGAAGATCCACATGCAGGATTTTCCACATGCAGCAACGTGGGAAGCTGGGCAGTGGAGCAAGGCCGGAGGAAGTTGTACCTGAGGGTCGTCGGGATGTAACTAGGAGGGCACCGGCGGCCAGGATCTGCCCATACTGCGGCAGCGAGCAAGTGGCGAAGGACCTACCATGCCGGAGCTTGGTCAGAGAGAACGGCGGGTACCGCAGATCGGGACGAGCTGCCTCAACACCGTTGAATGGAGAAAAGGATGCACATCCTCCCTTTCCACCGGCGGACAGGATGCGGTCGGATCAGTGACCAACGGTGAGAGAGAGAGGCCACCGCTACCTTGTGTGAGATAGTGTGACGAGAGACAAACCCCGGCAGGCAGGCTCCATTGTATATAGTGGAGCGGATTTTTCTTTTTTCCCGACGACAATCGTTTTATATTCGATACATGCCATTGAGGAATAGAACTTTATTTAATACTAACGCGTCAAGTCGAACTTCGTTCCGTCTACGCATGGTACACGACCCTCCTTCGAGTATACAACCGCTACACGCGTCAAATTATCACGTGGGCTGCCTTTTCGTACAGAAATGAACTCCACCGTGTACCTGCGCGGGTGTGGCCGGGAACGAGACGTGAGTACGTGTGTCGTGCGTGCACCTCTTCTTTACGTGAAGGTACGTACGTGGGTGGGTGTGAGAGAGATGGTTTGTGCGAAACAGAGGTAATGTGTCGATGATATCTCAAACAAAAAATGTAACATATGAAATGTGTGTGAAATAGAGTCATGGATATATCATATATAGAGGGAGCGATCCACGAGAAGAGAGTGGAGGGATCATCTGCATGAGATATCGATAGAATCGAAAAGAGGGATGAAGTGTGTGGATGCACGATCGATAAAGAGTGCCGTCGAATTTGTGTTTGCCCACATCAAAGATACATGGCGGCTGGCCTAATGGAATGTGAGAGGGCAGAGGCGCAGTTTGTCTCTATGGCATGGATACCTACCTACAACGTTCGACTACCGGTGTGTGTGTGGGGGGGGGAGGGGCAGAGACCTAACTACAGAGAGGTAGATCGACTAGTATATATGTGGAGAAGGAGAGAGACCTAGCTATGTATTGAGGGAGATCGATCGGCACCCATGCATATGTGTAGCAGAGGAATAAGGTTGGGAGAGAGACAAAGGTAGAGCGTCGGAGGGTTGGTGGTGGAGTTGCTTCTCCCAAATGGTGGGAGAGGCCTCCTAGACAAACGGAGGGTGTGAGTGCAATATCAATAAGAGAGGGGATGTCTGCCTTTCTATGCACGTGCGTGTGAGAGACGGGTCGGGAGGTATGCAAGGATGATGAGGGGGGACGATATGGTTGTGGTAAGCAGACGTAACTACATAGGAAGATCAATCGTCGTGTGTCCGAGAAAGGGAGAGACATAACTAGTGAGGTACGTCGATCCGTGTGTGGGGAAAAAGAATTATAGTCGACATAGTTATATGTAGGGAGATCGGTAGGTATACATGCATGCATGTGTTAGAAGCAAATAAGGTCCGGAGAGACGGACATGGGGAGAGGGGTGCAGCTAGGAGGTGGTGCGAGAGGCCTACTATGTCGAGGGGAGAGGAGTGTGAGAGTATGAGATCGATGAAAAGAGGGGTGGGAGTGTGCACCTGCATGGAACCGTATTGGACATAGGGGGGCATGGACGGTGAGAAGAGAAGAGGGCAAGTGTGTGTTTGTGGTAGGCACACTTGGCTAGAGAGGTGTATCGATCAGTGTGTGCCGGAAAGGAGCCGGGGGGCTTACACACATCATGGGTGAATGACCTAAAGAGAAATAACGAATGTGTGTGATGGAGGGGACACTGAGGGAGGGTGAGAGGGGGCGGGCGTGTGCATGCACGATAGAAAGTTAGCGCTAGCTACAAAGAGAAGAGGATTGTGTGGGTGTAAAAGACGAACAGAGATCATAATTCATTATAAAAAAGTGGATTCAGATATTTGAAGAAGATATCATAGTGTTTTAAACCGACACATGCATGAATGAATATATATAATGGTGATATGCATGGTGTGGTTATGAACATGTTATACTACATATAATATATAAAACCTTGATTATAATTTATGATAATGTGTGGCTTTTGCAGCTCGGGGCAAAATACTTGTCATAATGTAGGGGGCGAGGCACTATACTTTGTGTGATAAACACGGTGTGTGTATGGAACATGGTTTAGATTATGAATATCTAGTTAGTACATCAAATGTACAATTATCTGGAATCAACATCAAGTGTATTCAAAAAAATTAATTTGAGTTCATATAGTACACATAGTTCATATCTATCTCTATAATAATCATGTGGTGTGTTGTTAAGATAATACACGAATGATGGTTTAAGTTGGCAACAATCATGATTGTAGATTCTTATTCAAATAGAGAAATGAATTCAAATTTAGTTCAAACTGTAGCGGTAGTATAGACATTTGGAATGCACTAAAATGTTGGTATGAGTAGGTTACATGCATTATACAGCCAGCGAAAAAATTGGATTGGACATAACTGATAACCCACAAGTATAGGGGATCGCAACAGTTTTCGAGGGTAGAGTATTCAACCCAAATTTATTGATTCGACACAAGGGGGGCCAAAGAATATTCTCAAGTATTAGCAGTTGAGTTGTCAATTCAACCACACCTGAAAGACTTAATATCTGCAGCAAAGTATTTAGTAGCAAAGTAGTATGGAAGTAACGGTAACGGTGGCAAAAGTAACAGTAGCAGGTTTTTTTGTAGCAATCGTAACAGTGGCAACGGAAAAGTAACTAAGCAAAGATCAATGTGTGAAAAGCTCGTAGGCAATGGATCAATGATGGATAATTATGTCGGATGTGATTCCTCATCCAATAGTTATAACATAGGGTGACACGGAACTAGCTCCAGTTCATCAATCTAATGTAGGCATGTATTATGAATATAGTCATACGTGCTTATGGAAAAGAACTTGCATGACATCTTTTGTCCTACCCTCACGTGGCAGCGGGGTCCGATTGGAAACTAAGGGATATTAAGGCCTCCTTTTAATAGAGTACCGGACCAAAGCATTAACACTTAGTGAATACATGAACTCCTCAAACTACGGTCATCACCGGGAGTGGTCCCGATTATTGTCACTTCGGGGTTGCCGGATCATAACACATAGTAGGTGACTATTGACTTGCAAGATAGGATCAAGAACTCACATATATTCATGAAAACATAATAGGTTCAGATCTGAAATCGTGGCACTCGGGCCGTAGTGACAAGCCTTAAGCATAGCAAAGTCATAGCAACATCAATCTTAGAACATAATGGATACTGGGATCAAACCCTAACAAAACTAACTCGATTACATGGTAAATCTCATCCAACCCATCACCGTCCAGCAAGCCTACGATGAGATTACTCACGCACGGCGGTTAGCATCATGAAATTGGTGATGGAGGATGGTTGACGATGATGATGGCGACGAATTCCCCTCTCCGGAGCCCCGAACGGACTCCAGATCAGCCCTCCCGAGGAAGATTAGGGCTTGGCAGCGGCTCCGTATCGTAAAACGTGATGAATCCTTCTCTGTGGTTTTTTTTCTCCCCGAACGTGAATATATGGAGTTGGGGTTGAGGTCGGTGGAGTCCCAGGGGGCCCACGAGGAAGGGGGCGTGCCCCAGGGGGAGGGGCGCGCCCTGCACCCTCGTGGACAGGGTGTGGGCCCCCTAATGCTGACCCTTTCGCCAGTATTTTTCATTATTTCCAAAACGTGTCTCCGTGGATTTTTTAGGTCATTCCGAGAACTTTTATTTCTGCACAAAAATAACACCATGGCAGTTCTGCTGAAAACAGCGTCAGTCCGGGTTAGTTTCATTCAAATCATGCAAGTTAGAGTCCAAAACTAGGGCAAAAGTGTTTGGAAAAGTAGATACGTTGGGGACGTATCAACTCCCCCAAGCTTAAACCTTTGCTTGTCCTCAAGCAAATCAGTTGACAAACTGAAAGTGATAAAGAAAAACTTTTACAAACTCTGTTTGATCTTGTTGTTGCAAATATGTAAAGCCATCATTCAAGTTTTCAGGAAAGATTATGAACTAACCATATTCACAATAACATTTAGGTCTCATGTTTACTCATATCAATGGCATAATCAACTAGCGAGCAATAATAATAAATCTCGGATGACAACACTTTCTCAAAACAATCATATCAAGATGGTATCTCGCTAGCCCTTTCTGAGACCGCAAAACATAAATGCAGAGCACCCCTGAAGATCAAGGACTGACTAGACATTGTAATTCATGGTAAAAGAGATCCAGTCATACTCAATGTAAATTAATAGCAATGCATGCGAATGACAGCGGTGCTCTCCAACTTGTGCTTTTTAATAAGAGGATGATGACTCAACATAAAAGTAAATAGATAGGCCCTTCGCAAAGGGAAGCAGGGATTTGCAGAGGTGCCAGAGCTCGAGTTTTGAAATAGAGATGAATAATATTTTGAGTGTCATACTTTCATTTTCAACATAACAACCAAGAGATCTCGATATCTTCCATGCTATGCACATTATAGGCGGTTCCCAAACAGAATGGTAAATTTTATACTCCCCCACCACCAACAAACATCAATCCATGGCTTGTCCAAAACAACGGGTGCCTCCAACTAACAACAATCCTGGGGGAGTTTTGTTTGCAATTATTTTGATTTGAGCACGGGACTGGGCATCCCGGTTACCGGCCATTTTCTCGTGAGTGATGAGCGGAGTCCACTCATCGTGAGAATAACCAACCTAGCATGGAAGATATAGATAGCCCTAGTTGATACATGAGCTATTCGAGCATACAAAACAGAATTTCATTTGAAGGTTTAGAGTTTGGCACATACAAATTTACTTGGAACAACAGGTAAATACCGCATATAGGAAGGTATGGTGGACTCATATGGAATAACTTTGGGGTTTATGGAAGTGGATGCACAAGCAGTATTCCCGCTTAGTACAAGTGATGGCTAGAAAGAGACTGGGAAGCGACCAACTAGAGAGCGACAACAGTCATGAACATGCATTAAGATTAATCAACAATGAGTGCAAGCATGAGTAGGATATAAATCACCATGAACATAAATATCGTGGAGGCCATGTTGATTTTGTTTCAACTACATGCGTGAACATGTTCCAAGCCAGGCCACTCGAATCGTTCAAAGGAGGATACCACCCTATCATACCACATCACAACCATTTTAATAGCATGTTGGCACGCAAGGTAAACCATTATAAACTCCTAGCTAATTAAGCATGCCATGAGCAACTATAATCTCTAATTGCCATTGCAAACATGTTTCATTGATAATAGGCTGAATCAGGAATGATGAACTAATCATATTTACAAATACAAGATAGGTCGAGTTCATACCAGCTTCCCTCATCTCAATCAGTCCATCATATATCGTCATTATTGCCTTTCACTCGCACGACCGAATGGTGTGGATAATAATAATAGTGCACGTGCATTAGACTAAGCTGGAATCTGCAAGCATTAAATACAAGGGAGAAGACAAGGTAATATGGGCTCTTGGCTAAATCAACAATAATGCATATGAGAGCCACTCAACATTTTCATCATGGTCTTATCCTCTCGACCCCCAAAGAATAAGAAAAGAAATAAAACTATTTAAATGGGAAAGCTTCCAACAAGTAAAAGAAGAACGAGAAATCTTTTTGGGTTTTCTTTTAATTACTACTACTACAGGCACAGAAAGTAAACTAGCTAAAAGCTATAACTAATTTTTTTGGCTTTTCTTAAGGTTTTTTCAAAGACACAAGAAGAAGGCTTAGAAAAGAAAATAAACTAGCATGGATAGTACAATGAAAAAGTATGAGCACCGACAACTGGCATGAGTGTGTGAACATGAATGTAATGTCGGTGAGGAATACGTACTCCCCCAAGCTTAGGCTTTTGGCCTAAGTTGGTCTATGGCCCCGGATCGAAGCTAGTCTCTCCGGTGTACTGAGGAGGGTCCTCAGGGTGCCACTGGTTGGCGATCTCCTCCGGGTCCCACTGATAAACGGGTTGTCGATAGGGGTCAAGTGGTGGCTCAGGCTCAGGCTCTGGGACTTGTGTCAGCCTCCAGTATGCATAAATGGCCTCTAGCAAGATGATGTACGTGCGTGAAAGTATGTTAAACAAAGAGGGTGCAGGCAAGGTAATAATCTCACAGTGAGTTTTATCAAATACCAAATTATACTTAAGCATCTTCTTCTTATTTTTAACAATAAATTCATGTGCTACCATACTCTTTATAATCTAGAAAAACAGGGGGCAGCAACTTTTCCTCTTTCTCATAATGCCTAATAGGTACCTCAAAGTGTTCAGCAAGGCGTGAAGCAAAGATGCCTCCGAAGATGGGGCCCTTTCTATGGTTCAGACTTAATCGTTTAGCAACAATAGCGCCTAGGATCAAAGTTGTATCACGAAACAAAGCATGGCGCAAAATGACAAGATCAGGAGCACTAAGATTTCCACTATTCCCGCGACCAATTAAGCATCTACTAGCAAATATCGCAAAGTAACGTAGAACAGGAAGATGTATACTAGTAATTCTTGCATCGGAAACTTTCCTCGTTTCTCCTACAGCAATTCTATCAATAAATCCATCCACATCACTACGGTGTGGTTCCTCGATACTGCCCACAAAGGGCATCTTGCAGACCCGACAAAAATCATGGAGTGACATCTCCTTAACCTCATCATATAAGTGAAACTCCACTGAAGGTGGTGATTTCTTAGCATGGAAATAAAAATTTTGCACGAAAATATTAGTGAGTAGGAGATAATGTTCGCGCTGGTCGTGGAGGAAGTCGGTGAGGCCTGCATTCTCAGCCAAGTAATAAAAGTCATCATAAATTCCGGCGGCTCTCGAGAACGCATCACAAGGCCATTCGCACTGCCGAACCTCCGCAGTGCGAGGAAGATTGTATTTGGGCTTTTTATTCTCCTCAATCTCTTCAACATTTTCTCCCTCTGAAAAAATTCTGAAATTTTTAGTGACTCAAAATAAAAGTGAACCAAACTCAACAAGATTTATAGCAACTACTCCCACAGGTGCCTAGAGGCTATATTATGCATTAAAACTACTTTGGACCATATAAATTTGACGTGCAAGCTCAAGAATAGGGTCACCTTAGCAGCAAAACTTTGCAATAAATAAAGCACTAGAACAAAAACTAATTGGACCATTGGAGGAGTCACATACTGAAAAACAATCTCCCCAAACAGTTTTGTGAATGGATCTTTGAGAAAAGAAATCGAAAATGGCAGCAAGATGAGCTAGAACACGGGTTTGAGCTGTGGGAGGATTTTTTCAAGAGGAAGACGAAGTGAGTGGGTGCTGGAATAAGTGGAGGGGGTCCACGTGGGGCCCATGAGGCAGGGGGCGAGCCCCAGGGGGGTGGGCGTGCCCTGTGCCCTCGTGGCCAAATGGCGGGCCCCCCTAGTGTGTTCTCAGTGCCAGAAATTCTTAAATATTATACAAAAAATCATATTTCATTTTCAGGACATTTGGAGAACTATTATTTTCGGGGTATTTTTATTGCAAGGATAATTCAGAAAACAGACAGAAAATACTATTTTTGCTTTATTTAATCTAAATAACAGAAAGTGAAAGGAGGGTACAGAGGGTTGTGCTTTCTAACTTCGTCCATCTTGTGCTCATCAAAAGGAATCCACTAACGAGGTTGATCAAGTCTTGTTAACAAACTCTTTCCGAATCGCATGAAACTGGAGAATTTTTGAATAACACTAGGTTACCTCAACGGGGATATGCATGTCCCCAACAATAAGAATATCATATTTCTTCTTGACAGTAGGAAGAGGGAATTCAAAACTTCCAATAGTAATCGTTGAAATTTCTTCAATAGAATTGATACTGTGGACTTGAGGCTGTTTCCTGGGAAAGTGTACTGTATGCTCATTACCATTAACATGAAAAGTGACATTGCCTTTGTTGCAATCAATAACAGCCCCTGCAGTATTCAAAAAGGGTCTACCAAGGATAATAGACATACTATCATCCTCGGGAATATCAAGAATAACAAAGTCCGTTAAGATAGTAACGTTCGCAACCACAACACGCACATCCTCACAAATACCGACAGGTATAGCAGTTGATTTATCGGCCATTTGCAAAGATATTTCAGTAGGCGTCAACTTATTCAAATCAAGTCTACAATATAAAGAGAGAGGCATAACACTAACACCGGCTCTGAGATCACATAAAGCATTTTTAACATAGTTTCTTCTAATGGAGCATGGTATAGTTGGTACTCCTGGATCTCCTAGTTTCTTAGGTATTCCACCTTTAAAAGTATAATTGGCAAGCATGGTGGAAATTTCAGCTTTCGGTATCTTTCTTTTATTTGTAACAATATCTTTCATATACTTAGCATAAGGATTCATTTTAAGCATATCAGTCAAACGCATACGCAAAAAGATAGGTCTAATCATTTCAGCAAAGTGCTCAAAACCCTCATCATCCTTTTTCTTGGATGGTTTAGGAGGAAAAGGCATGGGTTTTTGAACCCATGGTTCTCTTTCTTTACCGTGCTTCTTAGCAACGAAGTCTCTCCTATCATAACATTGATTCTTTGATTGTGGGTTATCAAGATCAACAACAGGTTCAATCTCTACATCATTGTTATTGCTAGGTTGAGCATCAATATGAACATCATCATTAATATTATCACTAGGTTCATGTTCATTACCAGATTGTGTTTCAGCATCAGAAATAGAAATATCATTGGGATTCTCAGGTGTGTCAACAACAGGTTCACTAGAAGCATGCAAAGTCCTATCTTTTTTATTTTCCTTCTTCTTAGAAGGACTAGGTGTATCAACATTAGTTCTCTGAGAATCTTGCTCAACTCTCTTAGGGTGGCCCTCGGGATACAAAGGTTCCTGAGTCATTCTACCCCCTCTAGTCATAACTCTAACAACATTATCATTTCTCTTATTATTTGATTCATTGAGCAAATCATCTTGTGCTTTAAGCACTTGTTCTACCTGAGTGGTAACCATAGAAGCATGTTTACTAATAAGTTTAAGGTCACCTTTAACTCTAGACATATAATCACTCAAGTGTTCAACCATATAAGCATTATGTTTCAATTGTCTACCAACATAAGCATTGAAGTTTTCTTGTTTAACAATAAAATTATCAAACTCATCCAAGCATTGGCTAGCAGACTTATTACGAGGAATATCACCTTCATAAAATCTATAGAGAGAATTTACCTTTACTACATGTGTGTCAGTGTGGAACGACACCTATGGGATCACAAGAATCCCTACTACGGTTGTCGGGGTGCGGGGTTGCGAGAAGAGCAGGGTTAGTAGCCAGCACAAGGATCGTTTACCCAGGTTCGGGCCGCGAGGATGCGTAAAACCCTAGTCCTGCTTTGGTGGGTGTATTTCAGAGAGTTCTTGAGCTCTCGAACTAGCTGTGGTCAGTGCGTGGTTCGAAAGAGCCGAATCCTTCTCCAGTATGCCATGGGCCTCCTTTTTATAGTCGAAAGGGGCTGCCACAGTGGCACACAGGAGGTGGAAAGGCGTACATTGCCCTGAGCTTATCACTCGTATTACAGGACAAGACGCATTTAATGCGTAGCTTAGGTGTCCCCTTGCTTTATTGGGGATGGGGGCGAGGCCCGTCCCGTCTGTCGCCGCTCCTCCTCGCTTTGACACGCGCCCTGGCCAGTGAGGCGTGTGGTGCCATGTAGGCAGGCAGGCAGCTGAGGTGGCGCAGTGGCGGAGCCTTCATGAAGATCTGCATGCCGCCACGCTGGTGCTCGATGAGTTGGCCTGGGAGCTGCATGTTGCCACGCAGGTGCCCGCCCAGCTGGTTGGGCTGGCAGCTGCATGTGAACGGCGGTGGAAGATTGGTTGGCGTGGGCCTGGCGGTGGCCCTGCCGGCGTCCTTGGTGAGGGCCTTGCCGGGTGGCCCGGCAAGGGTCTTGCCGTGGCGCTATCGTCCCCGGCAAGGGCCTTGCCGGGGGTCTGGTGGTCTTCCTCGGCAAGGATCTTGCCGAGGATCGTCGTCTTCTAATCCTCATCTGATCTTGAATATGTCTTCACAAAGATCTGCATGCCACCACGGAGGTGCCTCCCGAGCCCTGGCTCAACATGGATGATGGCGTCGGGGACCGTGGGCTCAAGGGTGGCTCGCTCTGTTGGTGTGGGGCGAGCTGTCCCGGCAAGGGTCTTGCCGTGGGAACCTGCTTCGTCCCTTTGCTCTTTGTGGTCTTGGCCTTGGCGTTGCTCTTATTATCTTGGGCTTTGGTCTTACCTTGGCTCACCTCCCCTGTTCTAGTTGGCGTGACCGTAGGCGCGGCTCCGACTGCCCGTGCACAGGTATAGGGGTACAAAAACGCACCCCTCTTTTTGTACACCGACACTGTGTCGGGTTATTAAGACCATGTATTTCTTCAATAGGTGGTAAATTATTAACATCTTCAGCTTTAATACCCTTTTCTTTCATAGATTTCTTTGCCTCTTGCATATCTTCAGGACTGAGAAAGAGAATACCCCTTTTCTTCGGAGTTGGCTTAGGAGTTGGTTCAGGAAGTGTCCAATCATTATCATTACTCAATATATTATTTAATAGCAATTCAGCTTGCTCAACAGTTCTTTCCCTGAAAACACAACCAGCACAACTATCCAGGTGGTCTCTGGAAGCATCGGTTAGTCCATTATAAAAGATATCAAGTATTTCATTTTTCTTGAGAGGATGATCAGGCAAAGCATTGAGTAATCGGGGAAGCCTCCCCCAAGCTTGTGGGAGACTCTCTTCTTCAATTTCCACAAAATTATAGATTTCCCTTAAGGCAGCTTGTTTCTTATGAGCAGGGAAATATTTAGAAGAGAAGTAATAAATCATATCCCGGGGACTACGCACACAACCAGGAGCAAGAGAATTAAACCATGTTTTAGCATCACCCTTTAATGAGAACGGAAATAACTTAAGGATATAGTAGTAAAATTTTTTTCCTCATGAGTGAATAGAGTGGCTATATCATTCAATTTAGTAAGATGTGCCACAATAGTTTTAGATTCATAGCCATAAAAAGGATCAGATTCAACCAAAGTAATTAACTAAGGGTCGACATAGAAATCATAATCCTTATCAGAAATACAGATAGGTGAAGTAGCAAAAGCAGGGTCATATTTCATTCTAGCATTCGAAGACTTTTCTTTCATCTTAGCTAACAGTTAATTAAGATCATATCTATCTTTGCAAGCAAAAAGGTCTCTAGCAGTTTCTTCATCCATAACATAACCCTCAGGCACATCAGGAAATTCATATCTAGGGGGAGAATCTTCATCATCACTTTCATCAATATTATCTGTTTCAATAATTTCATTCTCTCTAACCCTAGCAAGTTGTTCATCAAGAAATTCACCTAATGGCACAGTATTATCAACATAGAAGTAGTTTCATCATAAGCATCATCCATAGCAGATGTGGCATCATCAATAACATGTGACATATCAGAATCAATAACAGGTGTAGGTGTCACAAATTTACTCATAACAGAAGGTGAATCAAGTGCAGAGCTAGATGGCAGTTCCTTACCTCCCCTCGTAGTTGAGGGAAAAATCTTGGTTCTTTCATCTTTCAAGTTCCTCATAGTGATCAACAGATATAAATCCCAAGTGACTCAAAGAATAGAGCTATGTTCCCCGACAACGGCGCCAGAAAATAGTCTTGATAACCCACAAGTATAGGGGATCGCAACAGTTTTCGAGGGTAGAGTATTCAACCCAAATTTATTGATTCGACACAAGGGGGGCCAAAGAATATTCTCAAGTATTAGCAGTTGAGTTGTCAATTCAACCACACCTGAAAGACTTAATATCTGCAGCAAAGTATTTAGTAGCAAAGTAGTATGGAAGTAACGGTAACGGTGGCAAAAGTAACAGTAGCAGTTTTTTTGTAGCAATCGTAACAGTGGCAACGGAAAAGTAACTAAGCAAAGATCAATATGTGAAAAGCTCGTAGGCAATGGATCAATGATGGATAATTGTGTCGGATGTGATTCCTCATTCAATAGTTATAACATAGGGTGACACGGAACTAGCTCCAGTTCATCAATCTAATGTAGGCATGTATTACGAATATATTCATACGTGCTTATGGAAAAGAACTTGCATGACATCTTTTGTCGTACCCTCACATGGAAGCGGGGTCCTATTGGAAACTAAGGGATATTAAGGCCTCCTTTTAATAGAGTACCGGACCAAAGCATTAACACTTAGTGAATACATGAACTCCTCAAACTACGGTCATCACCGGGAGTGGTCCCAATTATTGTCACTTCGGGGTTGCCGGATCATAACAGATAGTAGGTGACTATTGACTTGCAAGATAGGATCAAGAACTCACATATATTCATGAAAACATAATAGGTTCAGATCTGAAATCATGGCACTCGGGCCGTAGTGACAAGCATTAAGCATAGCAAAGTCATAGCAACATTAATCTTAGGACATAATGGATACTAGGGATCAAACCCTAACAAAACTAACTCGATTACATGGTAAATCTCATCCAACCCATCACCGTCCAGCAAGCCTACGATGAGATTACTCACGTACGGCGGTGAGCATCATGAAATTGGTTATGGAGGATGGTTGATGATGACGATGGCGACGGATTCCCCCTTCGAAGCCCCGAACGGACTCCAAATCAGCCCTCTCGAGGAGAATTTGGGCTTGGCGGCGGCTCCGTATCTGAAAACGCGATGAATCCTTCTCTCTGGTTTTTTTCTCCCTAGACGTGAATATATGAAGTTGGGGTTGAGGTCGGTGGAGTCCCAGGGGGCCCACGAGGCAGGGGCGCGCCCTAGGGGGAGGGGCGCGCCCTGCACCCTCGTGGACAGGGTGTGGGCCCCCTGATGTTGATTCTTTCGCCAGTATTTTTCATTAATTCCAAAACGTGTCTCCGTGGATTTTCTGATCATTCCGAGAACTTTTATTTCTGCACAAAAATAACACCATGGCAGTTCTGCTGAAAACAGCGTCAGTCCGGGTTAGTTCCATTCAAATCATGCAATTTAGTGTCCAAAACAAAGGCAAAAGTGTTTGGAAAAGTAGATACGTTGGAGATGTATCAATAACATGGATTCACAGCTTTGAATAGCATTTGTACAGTAAAACAGGACAAGACTCTCTCTTTGTGTGGTGCGAATAGTTTTATTTTTTCGTTGAGGGAAGTGCGAATTGATTTGGTACGTACAGTATTACACGTTAGGCTTGTCCCTAAAATTCAACCCGCACCTTGTTATATCCAAAAAATTCTGATATCGTGCTCCCAAAACTCGCGCCTTGCTATCCCGAAATTACAACGCACGCGAAAAGTCTCTCCAGCTGCCAAATCCCGACACGCGAAATCCCCCTTCTAACCCTGAGCCGAAAGGGCCGCTAGTTTAAATCGGTGGGGGTACTTTTGTAACACACCCTACATTTTGGACAAGCGCGTCCCTAAGTCATGGTTCCCCCTCCCATCGCCTCCTTTTCGCCATTCGAACTCCCAGGCCGCCATAAGCTCTTTGCTCCAGCCGCGAAACCCCACCCTCCTCCGCCCGCCACCTCACCACTGCCCAGCCGGAGCCTCTTCCCCGACGACGTCGTCCACCGCAAGAGCCCGACGTCCCTCATCCACCTCCACGAATGAGGATATGTCGTCGATCTTGTCGTCCCGCCGGTTCAGCCGCCCCATCCTCCACCTCCAAGGAGGTGCTCTGACGATCACCGCGGCTGATCCATCCCACAGCGCCGCCTTAACCTGCTCCACCGGAACCGCAGCATCCTCACTGACACCTCGGACGAAGTCGAGGCCTACTCGACACCACCAAAGAGGTTGTACACTCATCGCATCGCACCTTCTCCTTAACTCGACCTCCCGGTGCCAACGGTGCTCCATCCCGCACCCCCATGGTGTGGCTAGCTCGAAGCCGGAGCCGCAGGTGACATATCCATGGCGGCTCTCCCCCAATGCGAGGCCCCTTTGGCGGCGGTGTCTGCTACCTCTTGAGCGCTGCGTTGGTTTTCCCTTGAAGAGGAAAGGGTGATGCAGTAAAGCAGCGTAAGTATTTCCCTCAGTTTTTGAGAACCAAGGTATCAATCCAGTAGGAGACCACGCACGAGTCCCTCGCACCTACACAAACAAATAAATCCTCGCAACCAACGCGGTAAGGGGTTGTCAATCCCTACACGGTCACTTACGAGAGTGAGATCTGATAGATATGATAAGATAATGTTTTTGGTATTTTTATGATAAAGATGCAAAGTAAAATAAAAGGCAATAAAAATAACTAAGTGTTGGAAGATTAATATGATGGAAAATAGACCCGGGGGCCATAGGTTTTACTAGTGGCTTCTCTCAGGAGCATAAGTATTACGGTGGGTGAACAAATTACTGTTGAGCAATTGACAGAATTGAGCATAGTTATGAGAATATCTAGGTACGATCATGTATATAGGCATCACGTCCGAGACAAGTAGACCGACTCCTGCCTGCATCTACTACTATTACTCCACACATCGACCGCTATCCAGCATGCATCTAGAGTATTAATTTCATAAGAATAGAGTACGCTTTAAGCAAGATGACATGATGTAGAGGGATAAATTCATGCAATATGATATAAACCCCATCTTGTTATCCTCAATGGCAACAATACAATACGTGCCTTGCTGCCCCTACTGTCACTGGGAAAGGACACTGCAAGATTGAACCCAAAGCTAAGCACTTCTCCCATTGCAAGAAGGATCAATCTAGTAGGCCAAACCAAACTGATAATTCGAAGAGACTTGCAAAGATAACCAATCATACATAAAAGAATTTAGAGGAGATTCAAATATTGTTCATAGATAAACTTGATCATAAACCCACAATTCATCGGTCTCAACAAACACACCGCAAAAGAAGATTACATCGAATAGATCTCCACGAGAGAGGGGGAGAACATTGTATTGAGATCCAAAAAGAGAGAAGAAGCCATCTACCTAATAACTATGGACCCAAAGGTCTGAGGTAAACTACTCACACATCATCGGAGAGCCTATGGTGTTGATGTAGAAGCCCTCCGTGATCGATGCCCCCTCCGGCGGAGCTCCAGAACATGCCCCAAGATGGAATCTCACGGGTACAGAAGGTTGCGGCGGTGGAATTAGGTTTTTGGCTCCGTATCTTGTAGTTTGGGGGTACGTAGGTATATATAGGAGGATGGAGTACGTCGGTGGAGCAACATGGGGCCCACGAGGGTGGAGGGCGCGCCTGGGGGGGGGGTAGGCGCGCCCCCCTACCTCGTGCCCTCCTGGTTGATGTCTTGACGTAGGGTCCAAGTCCTCTGGATCACGTTCGTTCCGAAAATCACGTTCCCAAAGGTTTCATTCCGTTTGGACTCCGTTTGATATTCTTTTTCTGCGAAACTCTGAAATAGGCAAAATACAACAATTCTGGGTTGGGCCTCCGGTTAGTAGGTTAGTCCCAAAAATAATATAAAAGTGTATAATAAAGCCCAATAATGTCCAAAACAGAATATAATATAGCATGGAACAATCAAAAATTATAGATACGTTGGAGACGTATCAAGCATCCCCAAGCTTAATTCCTGCTCGTCCTCGAGTAGGTAAATGATAAAAACAGAATTTTTGATGTGGAATGCTACTTGGCATAATTTCAATATAATTCTTCTTATTGTGGCATGAATGTTCAGATTTGATATGATTCAAGATAAAAGTTTAATGTTGACATAAAAACAATAATACTTCAAGCATACTAACTAAGCAATTTATGTCTTATCAAAATAACATAGCCAAAGCAAGTTATCCCTACAAAATCATATAGTCTGGCTATGGTCCATCTTCCCCACACAAAATATTCATATCATGTACGACCCCGGTTTTAGCCAAGCAATAGGTTCATACTTTTAACGCGCTTCAGCCTTTTCAACTCTTACGCAATACATGAGCGCAAGCCATGGATATAGCACTATGGTGGAATAAGGTATAATGGTAGGGGTTATGTGGGAAGACAAAAAAGGAGAAAGTCTCACATCAACGAGGCTAATCAACGGGCTATGGAGATGCCCATCAATTGATGTTAATGCGAGGAGTAAGGATTGCCATGCAACGGATGCACTTGATCTATAAGTGTATGAAAGCTCAAAAAGAAACTAAGTGGGTGTGCATCCAACTTGCTTGCTCACGAAGACATCGGGCATTTGAGGAAGCCCATCATTGGAATATACAAGCCAAGTTCTATAATGAAATTTCCCACAAGTATATGAAAGTGACAAAATGAGAGACTCTCTATTATGAAGATCGCGGTGCTACTTTGAAGCACAAGTGTGGTAAAAGGATAGTAACATTGTCCCTTCTCTCTTTTTCTCTCAAATTTTTTATTTGGGCCTTTTCTCTTTCTTTTTTATGGCCTCTTTTTTTTAGTCTGGAGTCTCATCCCGACTTGTGGGGGAATCATAGTCTCCATCATCCTTTCCTCACTTGGGACAATGCTCTAATAATGATGATCATCACACTTTTATTTACTTACAACTCATGAATTACAACTCAATACTTAGAACAAAATATGACTCTATATGAATGCCTCCGGCGGTGTACCGGGATATGCAATGAATCAAGAGCGACATGTATGAAAGAATTATGAACGGTGGCTTTGCCACAAATACAATGTCAACTACATGATCATGCAAAGCAATATGACAATAATGGAGCGTGTCATGATAAACGAAACGGTGGAAAGTTGCATGGCAATATATCTCGGAATGGCTATGGAAATGCCATGATAGGTAGGTATGGTGGATGTTTTGAGGAAGATATAAGGAGGTTTATGTGTGATAGAGCGTATCATATCACGGGGTTTGGATGCACCGGCGAAGTTTGCACCAACTCTCAAGGTGAGAAAGGGCAATGCACGGTACCGAAGAGGCTAGAAAATTGCGGAAAGGTAAGTGTGCATATAATCCATGGACTCACATTAGTCATAAAGAACTCATATACTTATTGCAAAAATTTATTAGCCCTCGAAGCAAAGTACTACTACGCATGCTCCTAGGGGAAGGGTTGGTAGGACTTAACCATCGCGCGATCCCGACCGCCACACAAAGGAAGACAATCAACAAATACCTCATGCTCCGACTTCGTTACATAACGGTTCACTATACGTGCATGCTACGGGAATCACAAATGTATTTTTCAATTCCACAATTACTCAACTAGCACAACTATGATATTACCACCTTTATATCTCAAAACAATTATCAAGCATCAAATTTCTCATGACATTAGTTAAAGCAAATTTCCATGCTATTTTAAGATCCTCAAAATAATATAAGTGAAGCTTGAGAGATCAATAGTTTCTATAAAACAAATCCACCATCGTGCTCTAAAAGATATAAGTGAAGCACTAGAGCAAAACTATATAGCTCAAAAAATATAAGTGAAGCACATAGAGTATTCTAATAAATTCCGAATCAAGTGTGACTCTCTCTCAAAAGGTGTGTACAGAAAGGATGATTGTGGTAAACTAAAAAATAAAGACTCAAATAATACAAGACGCTCCAAGCAAAACACATATCATGTGGTGAATAAAAATATAGCTCCAAGTAAAGTTACCGTTGGAAGTAGACGAAAGAGGGGATGCCTTCCGGGGCATCCCCAAGCTTTGGCTTTTAGGTGCCCTTAGATTATCTTGGGGTGCCATGGGCATCCCCAAGATTATGCTCTTGCCACTCCTTGTTCCATAATCCATCAAATCTTTCACCCAAAACTTGAAAACTTCACAACACAAAACTCAGCAGAAAATCTCGTGAGCTCCGTTAGCCAAAGAAAACAAAAGACCACTTAAAGGTACTGTAATGAACTCATTCTTTATTTATATTGGTGTTAAACTTACTGTATTCCAACTTTTCTATGGTTTATAAACTATTTTACTAGCCATAGATTCATCAAAATAAGCAAACAACACACGAAAAACAGAATCTGTCAAAAACAGAACAGTCTGTAGTAATCTGTAACTAACGCAAACTTATGGAACTCCAAAAAATATACCAAAATAGGAAGACCTAGAAAATTTGTTTATTGATCAGTAGAAATTGGAATCAATATTTTATCACGTTCTGGTGATTTTTAACAATTATTTTCGTGAACAGAAAGTTTCTGGAATTTACAGCAAGATCAAATAACTATCATCCAAGAAGATCCTATAGGTTAAACTTGGCACAAACACTAATTAAAACATAAAAAGACATCTAACCAGAGGCTAGATAAAATATTTATTCCTAAACAGAAGCAAAAAGCAAAAAAAAAACTAAAAATAAAATTGGGTTGCCTCCCAACAAGCGCTATCGTTTAACGCCCCTAGCTAGGCATAATAGCGAGGATAGATCTAGGTATTGCCATCTTTGGTAGGCAATCCATAAGTGGCTCTCATAATAGATTCATAAGGTAATTTTATTTTATTTCTAGGGAAGTTTTCCATGCCTTTCTTTATCAGAAATTGGAATCTAATATTCCCTTCCTTCATATCAATAATTGCACCAATCGTTCTAAGGAAAGGTCTACCAAGAATAATAGGACATGAAGGATTGCAATCTATGTCAAGAACAATAAAGTCTATGGGCACATAGTTCCTATTTGCAACAATAATAATATCATTAATTCTTCCCATAGGTTTCTTAATAGTGGAATCCGCAAGGTGCAAGTTTAAAGAGCAATCATCAAATTCATGGAAACCTAGTAAATCGCATAAAGTTTTTGGAATCATGGAAACACTAGCACCCAAATCACACAAAGCATAGCATTCATGATTTTTAATTTTAATTTTAATAGTAGGTTCCCACTCATCATAAAGTTTTCTAGGGATAGAAACTTCCAACTCAAGTTTTTCTTCATAAGATTGCATCAAAGCATCAACGATATGTTTGGTAAAGGCTTTATTTTGACTATAAGCATGAGGAGAATTTAGCACGGATTGCAACAAGGAAATAAAATATATCAAAGAGCAATTATCATAATTAAATTCCTTGAAATCCAAAATAGTGGGTTCATTAATATCTAGAGTTTTGACCTCTTCATTCCCACTTTTACCAATTTTTGCATCAAGATCTAAAAACTCCGAATTTTTGGAACGCCTTCTAGGTAAAGGTGGATCATATTCAGTCTCATCATTATAAAGATTCATATTGCAAAACAAAGATTTAATAGGAGACACATCAATAACTTTTAGATCTTCATCTTCGTTTTCATAAAAATTAGAAGAACACACATTTACAAAGCAATCTTTCTTAGCACGCATCCTAGCGGTTCTTTCTTTGCACTCATCAATGGAAATTATCATGGCCTTGAGAGACTCATTGATATCATGCTTAGGTGGAATAGATCTAAGTTTCAAAGAATCAACATCAAGAGAAATTCTATCAACGTTCCTAGCCAATTCATCAATCTTAGGCAACTTTTCTTCAAGCAAAGCATTGAAATTCTTTTGCAAATTCATAAATTCTTTAACACTAGTCTCAAATTCAGAAGGTATCTTATTAAAATTTCCATAAGGATTGTTGTAGGAATTACCATAATTATTAGAAGAATTACTAGGATACGGCCTAGGATTAAAGTTTCCTCTATACGCGTTGTTACCAAAATTATTCCTACCAACAAAATTCACATCCATAGAATCATTATTATTCTCAATCAGAGTAGACAAAGGCGTATCATTAGGATCAGAAGAAACACTCTTATTAGCAAATAATTTCATAAGTTCATCCATCTTTCCACTCAAAACATTAATTTCTTCTATCGCATGCACTTTTTTATTAGTGGATCTTTCGGTGTGCCATTGAGAATAATTAACCATAATATTATCTAGGAGTTTAGTAGCTTCTCCTAAAGTGATTTCCATAAAAGTTCCTCCCGCGGCCGAATCTAAAAGATTTCTAGAAGCAAAGTTCAACCCGGCATAAATTTTTTGTATAATCATCCACAAATTCAAACCATGAGTGGGGCAATTACGTATCATTAATTTCATCCTCTCCCAAGCTTGTGCAACGTGTTCATGATCAAGTTGCTTAAAATTCATAATATCGTTTCTAAGAGAGACGATCTTAGCGGGAGGAAAATACTTAGAGATAAAAGCATCTTTGCACTTATTCCAAGAATCAATACTATTTTTAGGCAAAGATGAAAACCAAGCTTTAGCACGATCTCTAAGCGAAAAAGGAAATAGCTTCAATTTAACAATATCATTGTCCACATCTTTCTTATTTTGCATATCGCACAAATCAACGAAGCTATTTAGATGGGTAGCGGCATCTTCACTAGGAAGGCTGGCGAATTGATCTTTCATGACAAGATTCAATAAAGCAGTATTGATTTCACAAGATTCAGTATCAGTAAGAGGAGCAATCGGAGTGCTAAGGAAATCATTGTTGTTGGTATTCGTGAAGTCACACAATTTAGTATTATCTTGAGCCATCGTGACAAGCAAGCAATCCAACACACGAGCAAACAAGAAGCAAGCGAGAAAAAGGCAAACGGAAAAGAGAGGGCGAATAAAACGGCAAGGGTGAAGTGGGGGAGAGGAAAACGAGAGGCAAATGGCAAATAATGTAATGCGGGAGATAAGCGTTTGTGATGGGTACTTGGTATGTTGACTTTTGCGTAGACTCCCCGGCAACGGCGCCAGAAATGGCTCGTTGTTGGGAGTCCAAATCTTGACTTGACCTTGCGTAAGCCTCCCCGGTAACGGCGCCAGAAATCCTTCTTGCTACCTCTTGAGCACTGCGTTGGTTTTCCCTTGAAGACGAAAGGGTGATCCAGTAAAGCAGCGTAAGTATTTCCCTCGGTTTTTGAGAACCAAGGTATCAATCCAGTAGGAGACCACGCACGAGTCCCTCGCACCTACACAAACAAATAAATCCTCGCACTCAACGTGATAAGGGGTTGTCAATCCCTACACGGTCACTTACGAGAGTGAGATCTGATAGATATGATAAGATAATATTTTTGGTATTTTTATGATAAAGATGCAAAGTAAAATGAAAGGCAATAAAAATAACTAAGTGTTGGAAGATTAATATGATGGAAAATAGACCCAGGGCCATAGGTTTCACTAGTGGCTTCTCTCAAGAGCATAAGTATTACGGTGGGTGTACAAATTACCGTTGAGCAATTGACAGAATTGAGCATAGTTATGAGAATATCTAGGTATGATCATGTATATAGGCATCACGTCCGAGACAAGTAGACCGACTCCTGCCTGCATCTACTACTATTACTCCAAACATCGACCGCTATCCAGCATGCATCTAGAGTATTAAGTTCATAAGAACAGAGTAACGCTTTAAGCAAGATGACATGATGTAGAGGGATAAACTCATGCAATATGATATAAACCCCATCTTGTTATCCTCAATGGCAACAATACAATACGTGCCTTGCTGCCCCTACTGTCACTGGGAAAGGACACCGCAAGATTGAACCCAAATCTAAGCACTTCTTCCATTGCAAGAAAGATCAATCTAGTAGGCCAAACCAAACTGATAATTCGAAGAGACTTGCAAAGATAACCAATCATACATCAAAGAATTCAGAGGAGATTCAAATATTCTTCATAGATAAACTTGATCATAAACCCACAATTCATCGGTCTCAACAAACACACCGCAAAAGAAGATTACATCGAATAGATCTCCACGAGAGAGGGGGAGAACATTGTATTGAGATCCAAAAAGAGAGAAGAAGCCATCTAGCTAATAACTATGGACCCGAAGGTCTGAGGTAAACTACTCACACATCATCGGAGAGGCTACGGTGTTGATGTAGAAGCCCTCCGTGCTCGATGCCCCCTCCGGTGGAGCTCCGGAACAGGCCCCAAGATGGGATCTCATGGGTACAGAAGGTTGCGGCAGTGGAATTAGGTTTTTGGCTCCGTATCTGGTAGTTTGGGGGTACGTAGGTATATATAGGAGGAAGGAGTATGTCGGTGGAGCAACATGGGGCCCACGAGGGTGGAGGGCGCGCCTGGGGGGGGGGGGGGGTAGGCGCGCCCCCTACCTCGTGCCCTCCTAGTTGATGTCTTGACATAGGGTCCAAGTCCTCTGGATCACGTTCGTTCCGAAAATCACGTTCCCGAAGGTTTCATTCCATTTGGACTCCGTTTGATATTCTTTTTCTGCGAAACTCTGAAATAGGCAAAAAAACAGCAGTTCTGGGCTGGGCCTCCGGTTAATAGGTTAGTCCCAAAAATAATATAAAAGTGTATAATAAAGCCCAATAATGTCCAAAACAGAATAATATAGCATGGAACAATCAAAAATTATAGATACGTTGGAGACGTATCAGTGTCCATACCAGCCGGATCTGCTGCTGCTGCTCCGGCTCTCGCTCGCTCGCGCTGCCGCTGCAACTCCATCTCTCGCTCGCCCGCGCTGCTGCTCTTTTCTCGCCTTCGCTCGTGCTGCTGCTCTGCTCACCCCCTCGCTCGTGCTGCTGCTCTACTCTTGCTCTCGCTCGCGCTGCTGATGCTGGTACACAGACTGCTACAGCTACACGAGTTGTTACTCTGGCTCTAGTTCGCGCTGCTGCTCCAGGCGCTGCTGCTCTGGCTGCTATCTGCTACTGTGTTCCTCATTGATCGCCTGCCGATTTAGATCACTATTTCTCTACTACTGGTGCTCGAGTGTCCTAAACTACATGTGAAGTGCCTCTCTGCTACCAGTGCCTTCAGTTTCGACAGCAGCAATCAGATTCCACACTAAATTTCAGTTTCAACAGTTAAGTTCAGAGTCAACAGTTTTTACCTCATATGTTGTAGTCAGGTGTTTTTTTGTGATGTAAATTTTACATCTATCACTCTTTGGTAATGTATTTTACATCATCTATTGGAGATGCTATTAGAATCCCACTTGATATTAATGATGTATGTCTCATATTGCTTCAGCCTCAACGTCTTACGGCTCGCCGGAGCTTCTCCAACGACGGAATCATCCATCACAATAGAGCAGTGCCCTGGACACCGTCTACAGATTCCTTAGATCTTCCTCCACACCTCCGATAGCCACCTCTGCCGCAACTTCTTCGGTGACCAACCCAATGATGCTGAGGTCGACACGGCTACGGCAAAGAAGTTGTACACTTGTCGCATCACTTATTACTCTACATTCATGTCGATCCATTATGGTTATTTTGGTTCAAAGGAGAAAGTGAAGGAAAAACATAGCAATAGGAAATTTTCCTATGGCACTCTACTATTCAATTATTCATGCATTTTGTTGAAAGGAATGGAGCAAAACATCCACCTGGACCTACTTTTAAAAATCCTATGCATGAAAACAAGACCAAGTGCATTAGTGGCAGAATAAAATTCTAGTTGTACATGCTTTCATATGGTTTCACTCTAAATTGGCCATGTTTCTTTGCATTCCTCTGCTCTTCCAATTCCTGTGAACCAAACACCCAAGTTGATAGAAATCCTATGTTTACAAATGCTCTATTTCCCACGTGCATTCCTATCCTATTCTGATATTTTTCCTGTCCCTACATTTTTAGACTCTTGTAAGCCAAAGGAGCCCTTACAGAATTACTTTAGTTATAGGTAGGTGTCGAATAAAACTTTGTGTGGTTTGTCCTGCTCCTGCCGCGACGTGGCCCATCTCACCTGAGCTGCTCCATCGACAGAAGCACCCACCAAACCGGACATCACGACACCTGACCGTATTTCGCCGCCTTAGATCTCCTTCCCTGCAGCCGGCACCCACCGCAAGTGCATCACCATCATCGACTCAGCAGATGAACCTGAGGAATTCACGCGTCCACAAGAGAGGTCGCACTCTTTTGTTTCTGCTTATGTTATGCATTGCTTAATATTACCTACTACTTTATCGTCCTGTTCACCTCTTAGACTCCAAGCCAGGTCCAAATTAATGTTCAAATTTGAGTTTTAAAATTACTAGTGGGGCACATATCGAGGCAGCAATGAATAGTATCACTGTCTATTATCTGGTTCACCTAGGGTATGCCTATGTTGTTCACATTGGGTGGGAAACAAATAGTAAAGCAATCATCATCTGTCTTTTTATTAAATTAAAGTTATCATCAGCCTGCTATCATTACTTTTGGATCCATCCACTGGTTGTTACCATCACTCTAGATTTCTGCATGCTCTCCTTACATAATCTCACTATATTTTTTCGTATGCATGTCAGATATTGTACACAGTCATGCTGAACATGTAGAGAAAAAGAGAAGAGTTTTGTGCGGCAATACAATGCCATACACACATCGCTCCATGGTGGGTTCAATGGCAAACCCCCCCCTCTCCAGATTGTAATCCAGAGGAAGATATCTGTTCTGAGGTGGTGTAGGATCGAAAGTAGGTCTAGAGGGGGGGTTAGATAACTTGACCAAATAAAAATCTAGCCTTTTCCCAATTTTAAGTCTTGGAAGATTTTAACAACTTAGCACAAGTCAAGCAATCAACCTACACATGCAATTCTAAGAGTATAGCAGCGGAATGTAAAACATTGCACATGGAGGTAAAGGGAGGGGTTTGGAAAGGCAAACGCAATGTAGACACGGAGATTTTGGCGTGGTTCTGATAGGTGGTGCTATCGTACATCCATGTTGATGGAGACTTCAACCCACGAAGGGTAACGGTTGCGCGAGTCCACGGAGGGCTCCACCCACGAAGGGTCCACGAAGAAGCATCCTTGTCTATCCCACCATGGCCATCACCCATGAAGGACTTGCCTCACTTGGGTAGATCTTCACAAAGTAGGCGATCTCCTTGCCCTTACAAAATCCTTGGTTCAACTCCACAATCTTGACGGAGGCTCCCAAGTGACACCTAACCAATCTAGGAGACACCACTCTCCAAAAGGTAATAGATGGTGTGTTGATGATGAACTCCTTGCTCTTGTGCTTCAAATGATAGTCTCCCCAACACTCAACTCTCTCTCACAGATTTGGCTATGGTGGAAAGATGATTTGAGTGGAAAGCAACTTGGGGAAGGCTTGAGATCAAGATTCTTATGGTTGGATTGGAATATCTTGGTCTCAACACATGAGTAGGTGGTTGTCTCTCAGAAAATGTATGCTGGAAGTGTAGGCACGTTCTGATGGCTCTCTCTCAGATGGAGAGGAGGGTGGAGGGATATATATAGCCTCCACACAAAATCTAACTGTTACACACATTTGAGCCAACTCGGTCAGACCGAATATATGAACTCGGTGAGACTAATTCAGTTCAAAATGTGAACGTTAGGCTTTTCGGTGGGACCGACAAGAACAACTCAGTGGGACCAATGTGCTAGGGTTAGGGTAAAACCTCATCTCGGTTTGACTGATTACACAAACTCGGTGAGACCGATTTTGGTAATAAGCAAACAGAGAGTTGGTCAAGCAAACTCGGTGGGGCCGATCGCTCCTTTCGGTGACACCGAAACATTACAAAGGGAAACAGAGAGTTTGCACTGCAAACTCAGTGGGACCGATCGCTCATTTCGGTGAGACCGAAACGTTACGAAGGGAAACAAAGAGTTTGCAGTCCCATCTCGGTGAGACTGAGATCCCTATCGGTGAGACCGAACTGATTTGGGTTTCTGGCAGTGGCTATGTCAAGTGAAGTCGGTGGCGCCGGATGAATCAAATCGGTGGGGCCGAGTTTGACTTTAGGTTTTGGACATATTTGGATTTAAGAAAGTGGCTGAGGGCTTTGGAGCATATCACTAAGCATTTTGAGCAAGTAGACCATTAAGCAACACCTCATCCACTTTTAATAGTATTGGCTTTTCCTATGGACTCAATATGATCTTGGATCACTAAAATAGAAATGAGAGTCTTGAGCTTTTGCCAATATTTGTCCTTAGCATTTTGACGATGATAAGAAGGAGATTGAGCGTCTAACTAAAAGCGTCTAACTAAAGAACTAAACACTCAATCTCCTTCTTATGATCGTCATTCGTTTTTTCTTGATTAGCAAGATTAATAGCAATTTTATCATAGTTTTCATCACTAGAGTTGTCAACAAGTAAATCATCATCACCTAGCAAATCATCTTCATCAGTATTGAAATCAACATACTCGGGGTGTGATACCTTGGGGCCTTTCGCCATGAAGCATCTTCCAATCCCTTCATTTGGTGAATCAAATATGTCGTAGGAATTGGATGACACAAGTGCAAGACCGGCAACACCTTCATCTTGAGTATATTCAGAGTCGGAATGATGGCTTCTCTCGGAGTAGTTGTCAGAGTCGGAGCCGGATACCCATTCACCAACATGAGCTTGATGTCTTCGTCTTGTGTAGCTCTTTGATGACTTGTCCTTCCTTTCTGAATCTTTGCTTCTCCAAGAGGGTCTTCATTCATAACGATCATCTCTACTTCTTCTCTCTCTTGGTGGTGATTCCTCTCTTTTGCTTCTCTTTTTAGGTGAGTCTTCTCTTCTCTTGTAGGGAGTCATACACTCACTAGAGTAGTGTCTGGGTCTTCCACAATTGTAGCAATTGCGATCACGACTAGACGATCTTTTGTCATTGTAGGACATTGACTTGGAACTTCTTTCTTTGCTTCTACTCTTGTAGAACTTGTTGAAGTTCTTCACCATTAGGCTCAATTCTTCATTGAAGACTTGTTTCTCGCTTGATGTTGTAGAAGAATCACATGAAGCTTTGTAAGCACCACTGGACTTGTTGTGAAGCTCTTCCTTATCCTTGAGTGACATCTCATGAGCAACAATTTTACCAATGACTTCCGTTGGCTTGAGATCTTTGTAATTGGGAACCATTTGGATCAAGGTGCACACAGTATCATATTTTCCATCCAAGGCTCTTAGTATCTTCTTGATGATGAATCGGTCGGTTATCTCTTCACTTCCTAAGCCGGCAATCTCATTTGTGATGAGAGTAATCCTAGAGTACATTTCAGCGACACCTTCACCATACTTCATTTTGAACTTGTCAAGTTGACATTGAAGCACATCCAATTTGGATTCCTTGACGGACTCGGTACCTTCGTGCATATAAATCAAAGTATCCCAAATTTCCTTTGCATTCTCAAGGCGGCTGATTTAGTTGAATTCTTCAGGGCACGATCCGTTGAAGAGGATATTGCAAGATTGAGCATTGTATTACAACATCTTCAATTCTTCCGCGGTTGCTTCACGATTCGGTTCTCTTCCATCGAAGAGTTCACCTTGCAAGACAATACACACAATAGCCAAAACAGCGGGTGTCGGTGTCAAAACCGGCGGATCTCGGGTAGGGGGTCCCAAACTGTGCGTCTCGGATAGATGGTAACAGGAGACGAGGGACATGATGTTTACCCAGGTTCGGGCCCTCTCTATGGAGGTAATACCCTACTTCCTGCTTGATTGATCTTGATGAATATGAGTGTTACAAGAGTTGATCTACCACGAGATCGTAATGACTAAACCCTAGAAGTCTAGCCTATGTGAATATGGTAATGAGTATCCGCCTATCCGGACTATGCTCTCCGGCTTATATAGACACCGGAGAGATCTAGGGTTACATGGGGTCGGTTACATAAGAAGGAATCTTCATAGTCGGTCGCCTAGCTTGCCTTCCACGTCAAGTAGAGTCCAATCCGGACACGGGTATAGTCTTCGGCCTTCATATCTTCACAGCCCATCAGTCTGGCCCAATGAATAACAGGTCGGACGCCCGAGGACCCCTTAGTCCAGGACTCCCTCAGTAGCCCCTGAACCTGGCTTCAATGACGAGGAGTCCGGCGCGCAGATTTGTCTTCGACATTGCAAGGCGGGTTCCCTCCTTCCGAACTCCAGAATAGTCTTCGGATGTAGTAAGTATGTCCAGACCTGTGCATATAATTGCAGAGAATACAATATTCCACGAGTCCAATTTGCTGATAACTGTTTATGACATCATATCATGCCTGCCCGGTTACTATTTCCAACCGTTGGCTAGCACGTCGCCCCACGTCTGGGGACGCGGTTTTACTGGCACGTCTTGTCAAGGCAGAGATCGTGTCCCCTTATTCACGGGATTTTCATTAATGCAAGCGTGGGTAACCCAACCGTCCCCTGGGTACAACTCTTCGGGGATAGGTAAGTTTCGAGACCCAGGCGGAGTCGCTCAGCATTTGGGGCCTTTATATAGGGACCCAGACTCGTCTTATTCTTTTGCGCTTGCTCCTTCCTCAACCCCAGCCACCTCAAGTTCTAGCCCTCGGGTTCCAATCACCTCCAGCCCCAATCATGTACGGATCCAGCCGTCCAGGCCGGTGGGTGGCTTCTTCTGTTACGGAGGAGGATATTGCAAAGCTTCGCGCGGCGAGGTATCTGACCCCTGGAATTCTTCATCGGCTTCCCGCAAAGGGGCGGGTTCTTCCTACCCCCAAATCTGGCAAGAGGGTGGTATTTGTGTCCCACTTCCTCCATGGGTTAGGGTTCGCGCTTAACCCCTTCGTCCGGGGGCTCATGTTCTACTATGGGCTAGATTTTCACGATCTGGCCCCGGACTCTATTCTCCTCATCTCGACATTTATCGTTACGTGTGAGGCCTTCCTCCAGACTCCTCCGCACTTTGGTTTGTGGCTCAAGACCTTTGACGTGAGGCCGCAGGTGACAGAGGAGGAGTAGGCAGAGTGCGGCAGCGTCACAATAGGCAAGCTTGCCAGCGCGGTTTGGTTTGAAGGATCTTTTGCCAAGTCTTCCGACCTATGGCCGCAGGGGTGGTTTTATATCAACGAGCCGCGGGGCTCCAAGTGGGCGGCTACGCCTGCGTTCCGACCCGGCCCTCCAATTCAGTTTGCTTCATGGATCAATAAGGGATTGGACTGGGGATCCATCAATGAAGTGCGGACTCTGCAAAGTCGCATCCGAAGCCTTACCGAGAAGGGCATCGGTCTTGTGAATGTCGTTCAAGTAATGCTAGTCCGCCGGACCCTGCCATGTCAGCGGCGGCCTCTCCGTATGTGGGAGTTTAATCCAGAAGGGCGGCAGACTCTTCAGCACTTCTTCGGCACCACACACGAAGGAATGTGGAAATTATATTTCGGGGAACGAGAGCAATGGCCGGACACCACGAAGATGTTGGCCTCGACTGCAATCATTCGGACACTTCGGTAAGTTTTCAATCTCCGAACACCTCTTATTCAAGCATCTCTTGACAAGATACTGAACAATTCGTCCCTATACAGGACTGGATAAAGAAAGCGGTGTTAATCTGGTGTCCGGCGCCCCTTCCCGAAGACTCTGTGATCGCCCTGCTGACGAGAATGCTGACTCTGGCACAATACCAGGTGTCTGCAGAGGGGGCAAGAACAGGGAGACCAGAGGTGATCCCCGCCCTGAGGATAAATTAGACGCCGTGTTCGAGGGGGACCGAAACCCTTTTGCCCGAGGGCAAGGTGCAGAGGAAGCCCTCCATGGCAAGAAGAGGGCCGCTTTTGAAGATCAGGAGGGGAAACGTTCCAAGAGAGGAAAAATGCCATCGTCGGGCGGCTTGGGCCGGGCAGGCGATGCTGCCGTAGAGCTTTATGACGAGGACGAACCTCTGGCCCAACCGTAAGTGAAGCCGGGGTACTTTAAACATACCTCATTCTTTTCCTATTAGTGAAGTAATCATCCGACATATGCACATCTTGCAGGCCAAAGCCTGGTGTTTCTCAATCGTCCTCCTCCTCGGGAGACCTTCTTCCGGAGATGATGGAGAGCGATACGCCTTCTCCGGCCTCCTCGCCCAACAGGGCGGTTGATTCTGAGGTATGATCCCGGAGGGCTCCTCCCGATCGACAGGTAGTGCAGGAAACGAAAAAGGCGCTACCCGAAGGTGGTGCCCATGTCACTCAGGGTTCGGGAATCAAGAATGACGGCCCCGAACCGTCCGGTTTACAGCCGGAGACGATTCTGGAGGCGAGTAAGCGGATTCCTTCAAAGGAATGCCGTACTCCGGCGGCGGTTTCCGAAGATCCAGGAGCGCCGGAAATGCTGATGGACATGCTAAGACAAGCGTCCATTTCAGAGGAGCACCGTGCCTTGATGGTTACGGTGGTCGAAAAGGTTCTATCCGCGATGAGTGGATTGAACGAGGCCTTCACGAGCCTTCTGAGAGGTTTTGAGGTTTGTGATGTAGTTTTGCCAATTGAATAATATTGACAGAATGCACCTGTTGTATATGCAGTAGCCCCTGAGACTCGGATTGCCTTCCGAAGGAAGCGATCGGAGGATCAAAAAGATATGCTCAGCTACTAACCTTGATTTAACTTGGAATATAGGTTGCCTCCCCTCCTACGGCTACCCGAAATACGAAAGTGGCCGAACTGCAGCGAAAGCTGGATATTACGGAAGATGACATTGCATTGATCAACAAGCGTCTTGACGACTCGCAAGGTATATATTTCGAGCATTCCTTACACCAATGTGCTTGTAATTTAGGCCTGACGCCGAAAAGAGTTTTATATGAAATGTGCATGAGTGCAGATGGTGCTGCCTCCGTTGAAGCTCTTCGGGCGGAGCTAGTCCGGGCCAAGGAGTAGGCCTGGTTTAGTAATGTGGCGGCCGAAAAGGCATCGGCTGAGTTGAAAGCCGAACAAGCTGTGCGGCGTCAAGACGAGGAGAAGATGTCCACCATGGCGCACGAATTAAGGAATGCAGCTAGCCGCTGTAAACTTCTTGAGAAGGAAAATGAAGCCAAAACGGATGTACTTGACAAGGCCTTACGAGAGGCGAGAGAAGCGCGGTCTGAATCCAGAGCGGCCCGTGAGGAAATCCGGCAAGCTGGGAGATTGCGGCTGGCAAGCCCTTTTTGCTATAGACTAAGTTTGGTGATCCGAACTATGCTCAGCTTAACCAAGTATGGAGTTCTCCGGACGAATTTTTAGACTTGCCGAAGAGTTCTTCCGATGCGGCGCAGTTTTACCACGCGCGAGAGGGGTATGCAACGGAGAAGCTTTTCTAGTCACAATTTGGCGGATCTCGGGTAGGGGGTCCCAAACTGTGCGTCTCGGATCGATGGTAACAGGAGACGGGGGACACGATGTTTACCCAGGTTCGGGCCCTCTCTATGGAGGTAATACCCTACTTCCTGCTTGATTGATCTTGATGAATATGAGTGTTTACAAGAGTTGATCTACCACGAGATCGTAATGGCTAAACCCTAGAAGTCTAGCCTGTATGACTATGGTAATGTGTATCCGCCTATCCAGACTACGCTCTCCGGTTTATATAGACACCGGAGAGATCTGGGGTTACATGGGGTCGGTAACATAAGAAGGAATCTTCATAGTTGGTTGCCTAGCTTGCCTTCCGCGCCAAGGAAAGTCCAATCCGGACACGGGTATAGTCTTCGGCCTTCATATCTTCACAACCCATCAGTCCGGCCCAATGAATAACAGGCCGGACGCCCGAGGACCCCTTAGTCCAGGACTCCCTCAGTAGCCCCTGAACCTGGCTTCAATGACGAGGAGTCCGGCGCGCAGATTGTCTTCGACATTGCAAAGCGGGTTCCCCTTTTTCCGAACTTCACGATACCCTACTTCCTGCTTGATTGATCTTGATGAATATGAGTGTTACAAGAGTTGATCTACCACGAGATCGTAATGACTAAACCCTAGAAGTCTGGACTATGTGAATATGGTAATGAGTATCCGCCTATCCGGACTACGCTCTCCGGCTTATATAGACACCGGAGAGATCTAGGGTTACATGGGGTCAGTTACATAAGAAGGAATCTTCATAGTCGGTCGCCTAGCTTGCCTTCCACGTCAAGTAGAGTCCAATCCGGACACGGGTATAGTCTTCGGCCTTCATATCTTCACAGCCCATCAGTCCGGCCCAATGAATAACATGTCGGACGCCCGAGGACCCCTTAGTCCAGGACTCCCTCAGCGGGGTTATGTCCAAGAATATGCATTTTCATTTTATGCTTCCAACTAGCAAAATTAGTACCATCAAAGTAAGGACCTCTACGATGGTAATTTCCCTCACTAGACACTATAGTCTCCTGTTGTGAAACCAAGGATATGATCACCAAGGCTATGGAAATCAAGGCAAATGGAGACCAAAGCTCTGATACCACTTGTAGGATCGAAAGTAGGTCTAGAGGGGGGATTAGACTACTTGAACAAATAAAAATCTAGCCTTTTCCCAATTTTAAGTCTTGGCAGATTTTAACAACTTAGCACAAGTCAAGCAATCAACCTACACATGCAATTCTAAGAGTATAGCAGCGGAATGTAAAACATTGCACATGGAGGTAAAGGGAGGGGTTTGGAAAGGCAAACGCAATGTAGACATGGAGATTTTTGGCGTGGTTCTGATAGGTGGTGCTATCGTACATCCACGTTGATGGAGACTTCAACCCACGAAGGGTAATGGTTGCGTGAGACCAGGGACGGCTCCACCCACGAAGGGTCCACAAAGAAGCAACCTGGTCTATCCCACCATGGCCATCGCCCACGAAGGACTTGCCTCACTTGGGTAGATCTTCACGAAGTAGGCGATCTCCTTGCCCTTACAAACTACTTGGTTCAACTCCACAATCTTGACGGAGGCCCCCAAGTGACACCTAACCAGTCTAGGAGACACCACTCTCCAAAAGGTAATAGATGGTGTGTTGATGATGAACTCCTTGCTCTTGTGCTTCAAATGATAGTCTCCCCAACACTCAACTCTCTCTCATAGATTTGGCTATGGTGGAAAGATGATTTGAGTGGAAAGCAACTTGGGGAAGGCTAGAGATCAAGATTCTTGTGGTTGGATTGGAATATCTTGGTCTCAACACATGAGTAGGTGGTTGTCTCTCAGAAAATGTATGCTGGAAGTGTAGGCACGTTCTGATGGCTCTCTCTCATATGGAGAGGAGGGTGGAGGGATATATATAGCCTCCACACAAAATCTAACAGTTACACAAATTTGAGCCAACTCGGTCAGACCGAATATATGAACTCGGTGAGACTGATTCAGTTCAAAATGTGAATGTTGGGCTTTTCGGTGGGACCGACAAGAACAACTCGGTGGGACCGATGTACTGGGGTTAGGGTAAAACCTCATCTCGGTTTGACTGATTACACAAACTCGGTGAGACTGATTTAGGTAATAAGCAAACAGAGAGTTGGTCAAGCAAACTCGTTGGGACCGATCACTCCTTTCGGTGATACCGAAACATTACAAAGGGTAACAGAGAGTTTGCCCTGCGAACTCAGTGGGACCGATCGCTCATTTCGGTGAGACCGAAACATTACGAAGGGAAATAGAGAGTTTGCAGTCCCATCTTGGTGAGACCGAGATCTCTATCAGTGAGAGTGAACTAATTAGGGTTTCTGGCAGTGGCTATGTCAAGTGAACTCGGTGGCGCCGGATGAATCAAATTGGTGGGCCGAGTTTGACTTTAGGTTTTGGACATATTTGGATTTGAGAAAGTGGTTGAGGGATTTGGAGCATATCACTAAGCATTTTGAGCAAGTAGACCATTAAGCAACACCTCATCCCCTTTTAATAGTATTGGCTTTTCCTATGGACTCAATGTGATCTTGGATCACTAAAATAGAAATGAGAGTCTTGAGCTTTTCCCAATATTTGTCCTTAGCATTTTGAGGGATCCATATATCTAGTCCATGCCATGCCAATCATTGAACTTTCTGAAATAATCAACTTGAAAGGATATTAGTTCAATGAGCTATATGTTGTTATGAATTACAAAACCACCCACGGATTAGTTGCACTTTCAGGGGGATTCAGACGAAGCTGATTACTCCTATTTACCTGTAACACCCACGATGCGGCTATATCTCCCACGTGTCGAGGCACGACTTAGAGGCATAACCGCGTTGTAGGTATTGTCGCAAGAAGGGTCATCTTCACACAATCCCATGTAATGAACAAGAATGGGATAAAGAGAGAGTTGGCTTACAATCGCCACTTCACACAATACATAAATTAATTCATACATCATCCAAAATCCACACATAGACCAACTACGGTCAAATCCAAATGAAAAGAAGATAACCCCTAATACTAGATCCCCGATCGTCCCAACTGGGCTCCACTACTGATCATCAGGAAACGAAACATAGTAACGACCACATTCCTCGTCGAACTCCCACTTGAGCTCGGTTGCGTCATTTGCACTGGTATCGTCGGCACCTGCAACTGTTTTGGTAGAATCTGTGAGTCACGAGGACTCAGCAATCTCACACCCGCGAGATCAAGACTATTTAAGCTTATAGGAAGGATGGGGTAATGAGGTGGAGCTGCAGCAAGCACTAAGCATATATGGTGGCTAACATACGCAAATAAGAGTGAGAAGAGGAGCAACGCAACGGTCGCAAAGCTAGAAATGATCAAGAAGTGATCCTGAAACTGCTTACGCTCATACATAACCCAAACCGTGTTCACTTCCCGGACTCCGCCGAAAAGAGACCATCACGGTTACTGTGACGCCCGGATAATCGAGCTACAGTAAAACTCCGCTAATGGTGCCACGTTACCTCCGTTACTGTTGCTAATCTATCGTTAGATCAAAACCGGTCCAAAATTCAAAGTTCAAAATCAAGCAAACAATAAAAGTTTTCAAATATTAAAACTAAAATGTTCGGAGTGAACCAAATATTGCATAGATAATAATGGGGGAGAAACCACACTTTTATAAAATAACTGAATGCTCGAAAGTAAATAAATAATAGCTAAAACCAATAATTAAATTCCTTTTATAATATATAAAATGTTAAACTAATTTGTTTGGGTGCCCAAGTTATTGTGGCATTAGAATAAGTAGTAATACTATTTTAGGAACTAATTTTATAATTTATAAAACTAACATAAATAGTAACAAAAAGGAAAACAAAAAATAGAAAATAATAAAAGGTTTTTTTAAAAGAGAAAGGCAAAAAAAAGGGGGAAGACCCCTGCCCCCTGGGCCTAGCCAGCCGAACCGGCCCAGCTAGCTCAGCCCAGTGGTCCACCCCCACCCGGTCGCTCGTCCTGTTCCTCAGGCACGTCGCTACAGGGGAGGAGCCCCGCCGGACCAGCTCGCTGGCGCCGGCGAGTGGATAAGAACCCCCGGCTCCCACTCTCCTTCCCCTGGAACCCTAGCCGCCCGATACCCCCCTCTCACCTCATCCAGATCTGCCTCGCTCTCTTCCACTCTCCCTGCTCCTCCCAGCTCGCCGAACGCCCAAGCCGGAGCTCGCCAACGCGAACCACCGCCCCCCCGGCTGCCTCCAGCTGCACCGGCCTGTCCAGGAGGAAGTGCGTGCCCCCCTACGTGGACTACGGTGCTAGATCAAAGACGGGAGGCCCCATCGATGACGCCTGCTTCATCTTCTTCCCTGTCCGCCGTCGCACAACCTCGCCGTCGATTCACGAGCTACACAGCGCCCCAGACCTCGCCACCCCTCCTCTGCGACCACTGTGAGCTCGCACACCTCCCCTCTCTCCCCGTTTTCCCTGCGCGCCCCTAGCTTCGTTTCCCCGCCATTGTCGAACCTCGCCGCCACTGCGGTCATCGTCGCTGCTGCTGCCGTTTGTTTCAGGGCCGGGCAAGCACTCGGTCGTGCTCAGTGCATCGCCCCGATACCGCCCGTGCCGCCAGTCCATCGCATTAGCGCCCGTAGAGTCGATCCCGTGCTCGCCCAACTCCGGCTGCCGCCGCCCGTCGACGCCCCGCCCGATTCCGGCCGTCTCCGCTCCTGCCACTGCCCACATCTGACGCGGCGCGACGTGCGCGTCCCGTAGGGCCAAACCCCGGGCCAAATTGTCACTTGTAGCGCGATTCCGGCCAACTCCGGCGAGGGGCCGCCTCTGTTTTGGTCGCCGGAGCTCCTCCGGCGCCGGCCCTGACCTGGTGTGGCGTGGGGCCCGCTCAGTGCCGCTGACAGTGGGCCCCTGCGCCTCTGTTTGACTGCGTTGACCGTGGTCAACGCGGGGTACTATTCCCCAGCCACTGACATATAGGCCCCACCACCTAATTAGGTTAGTCAAACGTTTTTAAAAATAAACTTAATTAGTTAAAACCTGATCAGTCACTGACAGGTGGGCCCAGTAGTTTTACTAACTAAATTTAGATTAGTTTGAACTCTGTTTAACCCACTGTCTATGACAGGTGGGTCCCCCGTGTCAGTTTTGACCAGTCAACCGGATTGTTGACTGCTGACATCACTCATACGTCATGCTGACGTCATATCCCTTTTCTGTTAATTAAATAATTCCAGAAATTCAAATAATTTTTGAAAATTCATATCTTTTAAACCGTAACTCGGATGAAAATGTTTTCTACATGAAAGTTGCTCAGAACGACGAGACGAATCCGGATACGCAGTCCGTTCGTCCACCACACCTCCTTAACATATCAAACTCGCAACTTTCCCCCTCCGGTCCATCTGTCCGAAAACGCAAAACATCGGGAATACTTTCCCGGCTGTTCCCCCCCTTCGCCGGTACCACCTACTGTCGCGTTAGGACACACCTAGCACTGCTCATTGTCATGTCACGCATCGTCATGTTTATGTTTGCATTGTATTTACTGTTTCTTCCCCCTCTTCTCTCCGGTAGACTACGAGACCGACACTGCTGCTGCCCAGTTCGACTACGGAGTTGACGACCCCTCCTTCTTGCCAGAGCAACCAGGCAAGCCCCCCCCCCTTGATCACCAGATATCGCCTATTCTTCTCTATACTGCTTGCATTAGAGTAGTGTAGCATGTTACTGCTTTCCGATATCCTATCCTGATGCATAGCCTGTCATTGTTGCTATAGTTGTTACCCTTACCTGCTATCCTACTGCTTAGTATAGGATGCTAGTGTTTCATCAGTGGCCCTACACTCTTGTCCGTCTGCCATGCTATACTACTGGGTCGTGATCACTTCGGGAGGTGATCACGGGTATATACTATATACCTTATATACATGACACATGTGGTGTCTAAAGTCGGGTCGGCTCGAGGAGTACCCGCAAGTGATTCTGATGAAGGGGCTGAAAGGACAGGTGGCTCCACCCCGGTAGAGGTGGGCCTGGGTTCCTGACGGCCCCCGACTGTTACTTTGTGGCGGAGCGACATGGCAGGTTGAGACCGCCTAGGTGAGAGGTGGGCCTGGCCCTAGTCGGCGTTCGCGGATACATAACACGCTTAACGAGTTCTTGGTATTTGATCTGAGTCTGGCCATTTGGTCTATACGCACTAACCATCTACGCGGGAGTAGTTATGGGTATCCCGGCGTCGTGGTATCAGCCGAAGCCTTCGTGACGTCAGCGACTGAGTGGCGCGCGCCGTGTTGGACCCCTTTGACGTAACCGCTGTGATCGTGTGGGTTGCTAGGTCTGCTCGCGGCCGCGTTCGCAACGTGCAGGTGTGCATAGGGCGATGGGCCCAGACCCCTGCGCGCTTAGGATTAGACCGGCGTGCTGACCGCTCTGTTGTGCTTAGGTGGGGCTGCGACGTGTTGATCTTACGAGGCCGGGCATGACCCAGAAAAGTGTGTCCGGCCAAATGGGATCGAGCGTGTTGGGTTATGTGGTGCACCCCTGCAGGGAAGTTTATCTATTCGAATAGCTGTGTCCCTCCGTAAAAGGACGACCCGGAGTTGTACCTTGACCTTATGACAACTAGAACCGGATACTGAATAAAATACACCCTTCCAAGTGCCAGATACAACCCGGTGATCGCTCTCTAACAGGGCGACGAGGAGGGGATCGCCGGGTAGGATTATGCTATGCGATGCTACTTGGAGGACTTCAATCTACTCTCTTCTACATGCTGCAAGATGGAGATGACCAGAAGCGTAGTCTTCGACAGGACTAGCTATCCCCCTTTTATTCTGGCATTCTGCAGTTCAGTCCACTGATATGCCCCTTTACACATATACCCATGCATATGTAGTATAGCTCCTTGCTTGCGAGTACTTTGGATGAGTACTCACGGTTGCTTCTCTCCCTCTTTTCCCCCTTTCCTTTCTATCTGGTTGTCGCAACCAGATGCTGGAGTCCAGGAGCCAGACGCCACCGTCGACGAAGACACCTACGACACTGGAGGTGCCTACTACTACGTGCAGCCCGCTGACGACGACCAGGAGTAGTTAGGAGGATCCCAGGCAGGAGGCCTGCGCCTCGTTCGATCTGTATCCCAGTTTGTGCTAGCCTTCTTAAGGCAAACTTGTTTAACTTATGTCTGTACTCAGATATTGTTGCTTCCGCTGACTCGTCTGTGATCGAGCACTTGTATTCGAGCCCTCGAGGCCCCTGGCTTGTATTATGATGCTTGTATGACTTATTTATGTTGTAGAGTTGTGTTGTGATATCTTCCCGTGAGTCCCTGATCTTGATCGTACACATTTGCATGCATGATTAGTGTACGGTCAAAACGGGGGCGTCACAATTACACACACGGTTGATGTATTTTAATTAAGTCAAGTGTCAAGTTCTCTACAACCGGACATTAACAAATTCCCATCTGCCACATAACCGCAGGCACGGCTTTCGAAAGATAATACCCTGCAGGGGTGTCCCAACTTAGCCCATTATAAGCTCTCATGGTCAACGAAGGATATTCCTTCTCCCGGGAAGACCCGATCAGTCTCGGAATCCCGGTTTACAAGACATTTCGACAATGGTAAAACAAGACCAGCAAAGCCGCCCGAATGTGCCGACAAATCCCGATAGGAGCTGCACATATCTCGTTCTCAGGGCACACCGCATAAGTCAAGCTACGAGTAAAACCAGGCCTCGAGTTTCCCCGAGGTGGCCCCGCAGGCTGCTCGGTTCGGACCAACACTCGAAGGAGCACTGGCCCGGGGGGGTTAAATAAAGATGAGCCTCGGGCTCGCGAAAACCCAAGGGAAAAAGGCTTAGGTAGGCAAATGTAAAACCAAGGTTGGGCCTTGCTAGAGGAGTTTTATTCAATGCGAACTGTCAAGGGGGTCCCATAAATCACCCAACCGTGTAAGGAACGCAAAATCAAGGAACATAACACCGGTATCACGGAAACTAGGGTGGCAAGAGTGGAACAAAACACCAGGCATAAGGCCGAGCCTTCCACCCTTTACCAAATATATAGATGCATTAATTAAATAAGAGATATTGTGATATGCCAAAATATCCATGTTCCAACATGGAACCAACTTCAACTTCACCTCCAACTAGCAACGCTATAGGAAGGGCTGAGCAAAAGCGGTAACTTAGCCAAACAATGGTTTGCTAGGAAAGGATAGTTAGCAGCTTGACATGGCAACATGGGAGGCATGATATAGCAAGTGGTAGGTAGCGCAGCATAGCAATAGAACGAACAACTAGCAAGCAAAGATAGAAGTGATTTCGAGGGTATGGTCATCTTGCCTGCAAGGTTCTCAGAGTTGTCGAAAGCTTGATCCTCATAAGCGTTCTCAACAGGTTCCTCGTAAGTGTACTCGTCCCCCGGCTCTACTCAAAGCAAGAACACAAGCAAATGACCAACAATCAATCACGGGAAATGCACAAGCAACATGATGCAATACATGGCATGATATGCGAGATGTGATATGCAATGCATATGCGTGCTCCGGAAGGGAAAAGATGAACAAGGCATCAAATTGGCAAACCAAGTATGCTGCTGGAAAGATGAGATGAGTTCGGTACAAATCGATATAAAGATCACCGGAAACGGATGCACGGTTTGCAAATGGCAAGCAAAACAAGAATGACACAATTCTGCGATTAACAGCATGATAACACTTTGAATACATCAAGTAACTATGCTACAGCACCTCAACATAGCAACAAAGCATATAGAAGTGATCTACAAGGGATTCTTGACAAAAGATGAACACTGAGCTACGGCTAGATCACACAATAACAGGTTCAAACAAGCATGACAAAAGTGCAAAAGATATCAGCTTCACAGACGGTGAAAATCCTGAACATGGCTTAAACAGCATCAGGTAGCAATGTTCAGAGCAAGCAATCAACATTCTACAGGAACTGATCATAGAAAAACAAGGCATTAAACGAATCTACTAAATTCATAGAACAAAAGTCCCTTACTGATCATGAGCTAAAAAGGCACAAAAGATATGATGGCACCCATGTAAACATAGCAAGTTCCGTTAATAGGTTTCAGACTTGGCAGAAAACAGAGCATGGCATTAACAGAATTATGAAGGCATCTTTGTGAGCTCGATTCACTCATCACAAGGCAATGCATGACAAAACAAGCATACCAACAGCAAGAAGACATGTTCATGAAGCTATCCCTGGCAAGAGCAAGTTCATAGCATGTATGGATCAACTACAACAACCTTGGCAAAATTGAATAGCATGTTAACATACTGCCAGGAATATTTTATAGCAAAAGTAGAGCAAGATTGAGACATTCTAGGGCACTCCATAATTACAAACAGGGGCATAGATGGATAGAGCATAACCATATGTTCAAAACATCCTTACTGAAGTATGTCAAAATAAGCATGGATCTCACTGTACCATCCAGTTTACAAGGCATTAAAATAACAGCACGTAAAGGACTTGGCAAAATCCTAAGTCCCTGAAGACAGAAACATCACCAAGTCTAGTTTGCATGCTTGTGCTAGTCACCACATAGATCACAAAAATACATGGCGTACACCCTTGTAAACATGGCATTGCATAGATCACAACACATGTAGAGCTCATGCTCATAAGATGCACACATCAAATGCAACAAAAATAACAAAACATCAAGTTCTGATAAGTAACAGCAGTAAACATCATATAGCACTCTTGCATCAGAGATTTCAGCACCCAGATGACTCAAACGAGCATGGCACAATGGAAAACAATGAAGAGCATCTTGTGATAAACATTTCGATATATCATGCGCATGAAACGGAGTAGTATGCAAGGAGATATGATGTGATGAACATGGCATGAAAATAACAGGGCGCTCCGGGACTTGGTGGAAATTTCACCTCGCGGATCTGAGGGTTGACCCGGCACGCAAAACGAGGCGGCGGCGGATCTGACCGAAGTTCGCCGGAGACGAGACGACGGTGGCCGGAGTTGAACGAGGAAGGCGCCGGCGGGATGGGACCGGCTGGATCTGGCCGGGCCTTGCCGGATCCGGCGCCGGCGGATGCGGAGGCGGGGCCGGGCGGCGACCGGGGCGGTGGCCGGCGGAGTCCGGCGTGGCGAAGGAACGGACGCCGGGCGGAGGCGCGGACCGAGCCGGCGGCGTCGGGCGGACGCGCGGGAGCCCGCGGGAGGCGCGCTCGGCGGCGGGGACTGGGCCGCGGGGGCCGGCGATGGGCTTCGGCGGGCTGGCGCGGTGCGGGCGACGGTGGCGCGCCACATGGCGGACGCCGGTTGGAGCGGAGGCGGCGGCGCGGGCTTTGTCCGGGGCGGACGGACACGTCCGGCGCGGAGAGGGGAATTTCTAGGGTTTGGACTGCGGGATTCCGGGGGGAGCACATATTTATAGATAGAGGGAGCTAGGAGACTCCAAATGGGGTGTAGTTTTCACCCACACGATCGTGATCCTACGACGGAGAGCATGGAAGTGACTTAGATGGGTTATTGGGCATTTTTGGAGGGGTGTTGGGCTGCAACACACAAGAGGCCTTTGCGGTTACCCGGTTAACCGTTGGAGCATCAAACGACCTCCAAATGGAACGAAACTTGACAGGCGGTCTACCGGTGGTATACCAAGGCCACTTGGCAAGACTCGGTCCATTCCGAGAACGTTTAACACCCGCTCACGAAAAGAGACAAGAGGGGTGCGCCGGTGCATGTGGGAGTATCGGATTGCAAAACGGACAACGGGGAAAATACTCGGATGCATGAGACGAACACGTATGCAAATGAGATGCACATGATGACATGATATGAAATGCATGACATGAATAAAATGCAAAACGAAAGACAAAACTGTTGGGGAACGTAGTAATTTCAAAAAAATTCCTACGCACACGCAAGATCATGGTGATGCATAGCAACGAGAAGGGAGAGTGTTGTCCACGTACCCTCGTAGACCGACAGCGGAAGCATTATCACAACGCGGTTGATGTAGTCGTACGTCTTCACGATCCGACCGATCAAGTACCGAACGTACGGCACCTCCGAGTTCTACACACGTTCAGCTCGATGACGTCCCTCGAACTCCGATCCAGCCGAGTGTTGAGGGAGAGTTTCGTCAGCACGACGGCGTGGTGACGATGATGATGTTCCACCGACGCAGGGCTTCGCCTAAGCTCCGCAACTGTATTATCGAGGTGTAATATGGTGGAGGGGGGCACCGCACACGGCTAAGAGATCTCAAGGATCAATTGTTGTGTCTCTGGGGTGCCCCCCTGCCCCCGTATATAAAAGAGCAAGGGGGAGGCAGCCAGCCAAGGGGAGAGGCGCGCCATAGGGGGGAGTCCTACTCCCACCGGGAGTAGGACTCCTCCTTTCCTTGTGGGAGTAGGAGAAGGGAAGGGGGAAGGAGAAAGAAGGAAGGGTGCGCCCCCCTTCCCTAGTCCAATTCGGACCAGACCATGGGGAGGGGTGCGGCCACCTTTTGAGGCCTTTCTCTCCTTTCCCGTATGGCCCATTAAGGCCCAATACGAATTCCCGTAACTCTCCGGTACTCCGAAAAATACCCGAATCACTCGGACCTTTTCGAAGTCCGAATATAGTCGTCCAATATATCGATCTTTACATCTCGACCATTTCGAGACTCCTCGTCATATCCCCGATCTCATCCGGGACTCCGAACTCCTTCGGTACATCAAAACTCAATAAAACTGTCATCGTAACGTTAAGCCTGCGGACCCTACGGGTTCGAGAACTATGTAGACATGACCGAGACACGTCTCCGGTCAATAACCAATAGCGGGACCTGGATGCCCATATTGGCTCCCACATATTCTATGAAGATCTTTATCGGTCAGACCGCATAACAACATACGTTGTTCCCTTTGTCACCGGTATGTTACTTGCCCGAGATTTGATCGTCGGTATCTCGATACCTAGTTCAATCTCGTTACCGGCAAGTCTCTTTACTCGTTCCGTAACACATCATCCCGCAACTAACTCATTAGTCACAATGCTTGCAAGGCTTATAGTGATGTGCATTACCGAGTGGGCCCAGAGATACCTCTCCGACAATTGGAGTGACAAATCCTTATCTCGAAATACGCCAACCCAACAAGTACCTTTGGAGACACCTGTAGAGCACCTTTATAATCACCCATTTACGTTGTGACGTTTGGTAGCACACAAAGTGTTCCTCCGGTAAACGGGAGTTGCATAATCTCATAGTCATAGGAACATGTATAAGTCATGAAGAAAGCAATAGCAACATACTAAACGATCGGGTGCTAAGCTAACGGAATGGGTCAAGTCAATCACGTCATTTTCCTAATGAGGTGATCCCGTTAATCAAATGACAACTCATGTCTATGGCTAGGAAACATAACCATCTTTGATTAACGAGCTAGTCAAGTAGAGGCATACTAGTGACACTCTGTTTGTCTATGTATTCACACATGTATTATGTTTCCGGTTAATACAATTCTAGCATGAATAATAAACATTTATCATGATATAAGGAAATATATAATACTTTATTATTGCCTCTAGGGCATATTTCCTTCAGTCTCCCACTTGCACTAGAGTCAATAATCTAGTTCACATCGCCATGTGATTTAACATCAATAATTCACATCACCATGTGATTAACACCCATAGTTCACATCTCTATGTGACCAACACTCAAAGGGTTTACTAGAGTCAATAATCTAGTTCACATCGCTATGTGATTAACACCCAAAGAGTAATAAGGTGTGATCATGTTTTGATTGTGAGATAATTTTAGTCAACGGGTCTGTCACATTCAGATCCGTAAGTATTTTGCAAATTTCTATGTCTACAATGCTCTGCACGGAGCTATTCTTGCTAATTGCTCCCACTTTCAATATGTATCTAGACCGATACTTAGAGTCATCTAGATTTAGTGTCAAAACTTGCATCGACGTAACCCTTTACGACGAACCTTTTGTCACTTCCATAATCGAGAAACATATCCTTACTCCACTAAGGATAATTTTTACCGCTGTCCAGTGATCTACTCCTAGATCACTATTGTACTCCCTTGCCAAAATCAGTGTAGGGTATACAATAGATCTGGTACACAGCATGGCATACTTTATAGAACCTATGGCCAAGGCATAGGGAATGACTTTCATTCTCTTTCTATCTTCTGCCGTGGTCGGGCTTTGAGTCTTACTCAATTTCACACCTTGTAACACAGGCAAGAACTCTTTCTTTGACTGTTCTATTTTGAACTACTTCAAAATCTTGTTAAGGTATGTACTCATTGAAAAAACTTATCAAGCATCTTGATCTATCTCTATAGATCTTGATGCTCAATATGTAAGCAGCTTCACCGAGGTCTTTCTTTGAAAAACTCCTTTCAAACACTCCTTTATGCTTTGCAGAATAATTCTACATTATTTCCGATCAACAATATGTCATTCACATATACTTATCAGAAATGTTGTAGTGCTCCCACTCACTTTCTTGTAAATACAGGCTTCACCGCAAGTCTGTATAAAACTATATCCTTTGATCAACTTATCAAAGTGTATATTCCAACTCCGAGATGCTTGCACCAGTCCATAGATGGATCGCTGGAGCTTGCATATTTTGTTAGCACCTTTAGGATTTACAAAACCTCCTGGTTGCATCATATACAACTCTTCTTCCAGAAATCCATTCAGGAATGCAGTTTTGACATCCATTTGCCAAATTTCATAATCATAAAATGTGGCAATTGCTAACATGATTCGGACAGACTTAAGCATCGCTACGGGTGAGAAGGTCTCATCGTAGTCAATCCCTTGAACTTGTCGAAAACCTTTCGCAACAAGTCGAGCTTTATAGACAGTAACATTACCATCAGCGTCAGTCTTCTTCTTGAAGATCCATTTATTTTCAGCGGCTTGCCGATCATTGGGCAAGTCAACCAAAGTCCATACTTTGTTCTCATACGTGGATCCCATCTCAGATTTCATGGCCTCAAGCCATTTCGCGGAATCTGGGCTCACCATCGCTTCTTCATAGTTCGTAGGTTCGTCATGGTCTAGTAACATAACCTCCAGAACAGGATTACTGTACCACTCTGGTGCGGATCTTACTCTGGTTGACCTACGAGGTTCGGTAATAACTTGATCTGAAGTTCCATGATCATCATCATTAACTTCCTCACTAATTGGTATAGGCGTCACAGAAACTGGTTTCTGCGATGAACTACTTTCCAATAAGGGAGCAAGTACAATTACCTCATCAAGTTCTACTTTCCTCCCACTCACTTATTTCGAGAGAAACTCCTACTCTAGAAAGGATCCATACTTAGCAACGAATGTCTTGCCTTCGGATCTGTGATAGAAGGTGTACCCAACTGTCTCCTTTGGGTATCCTATGAAGACACATTTCTCCGATTTGGGTTTGAACTTATCAGGATGAAACTTTTTCACATAAGCATCGCAACCCCAAAATTTTAAGAAACGACAACTTCGGTTTCTTGCTAAACCTCAGTTCATAAGGCGTCGTCTCAACGGATTTTGATGGTGCCCTATTTAACGTGAATGCAGCTGTCTCTAATGCATAACCCCAAAAACGATAGTGGTAGATCGGTAAGAGACATCATATATCGTACCATATCTAATAAAGTACGATTACGATGTTCGGACACACCATTACACTGTGGTGTTCCAGGTGGCGTGAGTAGTGAAACTATTTCACATTGTTTTAACTGAAGGCCAAACTCGTAACTCAAATATTTTACCTCTGCGATCATATCGTAGAAACTTTTATTTTCTTGTCACGATGATTTTCTACTTCACTCTGAAATTCTTTGAACTTTTCAAATGCTTCAGACTTATGTTTCATCAAGTAGATATACCCATATCTTCTCAAATCATCTGTGAAGGTGAGAAAATAACGATATCCGCCACGAGCCTCAATATTCATTGGACCACATACATCTGTATGTATGACTTCCAACAAATCTGTTGCTCTCTCCATAGTTCCAGAGAACGGCGTTTTAGTCATCTTGCCCATGAGGCATGGTTCGCAAGCTTCAAGTGATTCATAATCAATTGATTCCAAAATCCCATCAGTATGGAGTTTCTTCATGCGCTTTACACCAATATGACCTAAACGGCAGTGCCACAAATAAGTTGCACTATCATTATTAACTTTGCATCTTTTGGCTTCATTATTATGAATATGTGTATCACTACGATCGAGATCCAACAAACCATTTTCGTTGGTGTGTATGACCATAGAAGGTTTTTATTCATGTAAACAGAACAACAATTTGTTCTCTAACTTAAATGAATAACCGTATTGCAATAAACATGATTAAATCATATTCATGCTCAACGCAAACACCAAATAACACTTATTTAGTTTCAACACTAATCTCGAAAGTATAGGGAGTGTGCGATGATGATCATATCAATCTTGGAACTACTTCCAACACACATCGTCACCTCGCCTTTTACTAGTCTCTGTTTATTCTGCAACTCCCGTTTTTGAGTTACTACTCTTTAGCAACTGAACCAGTATCAAATACTGAGGGGTTGCTATAAACACTAGTAAGTACACATCAATAACATGTATATCCAATATACCTTTGTTCACTTTGCCATCCTTCTTATCCACCAAATACTTGGGGCAGTTCCGCCTCCAGTGACCAGTCCCTTTGCAGTAGAAGCACTCAGTCTCAGGCTTAGGTACAGACTTGGGCTTCTTCACTTGAGTAGCACTTAGTCTCGGGCTTAGTTTCTATATCATATATGGGAATTATGCAGTATCATCTCTTTTAGCCAGCCATAATATATGTGAAATATGCAATGCCATCCCGTTTAACTAGGCATCATATATTTGAATGATATCTTTCACATCCTTTTCTTCATTACATTTCCATTTGTCGACAATGTTTGTACATTAAACTACTCTTCATGTGAATCAGCCACTTGAGTGGGTGATGGAAAAATCTGGAGTGAAAACAAGGTCTTCAGAGCAGACAGTGCTTCCTGTCGAAGCAGATCTCTTGCTGGGTCCCGATAGCTCCTTAGAGATGGATTCAGAGACAGATGGCCAGTCCTATTCCCGCACTGAGGTGTATGCTCTAACTTGGCACAGTTATACTGCTCATATCATGCATATGGTGTCTTGCATTGCAAGTTTAGACATCATATACATAATATTCAACACCATGTCCTTAGTTCAGACATCATATATGCGAATGCCCTGTACTTAGCATATAAATCACGTATGTGAATTAAATCATGCGATCCTGATTACTTTGATAACATGTATGTGAATTATGTCATGCGAACCTGTTTACTAAAGACATCATATAATTCTCATCCATCCTGTTTAGTTAGTCATCATATCTTTGAATTATGTCATGCTATGCTATCTAGTTTACATAGACATCATATATGTGAAATTATGTCATGCTATCCTTTTTAGTTAAACAATATACATGTCAACTATTTCATGCCCTCTTTTCCCCACTCTATTACACCTGTCTCTCATACAAGGTCTGTACATTCAACTATGTTTCTTGTTTATCAGCCATTTGAATTGGAGCGGGTGATGGTAGTATCTAGCGGAGTAAAGACACGGTCTTCAAATAAAACAGTGGTACCTCTTGGTGGAGATAGCACCCCGGTTGTACATGCACGAGAACCAACCCTACCACACATAACCCAGACTCTCGCAGATTGTACCCCTACTACAATGGACAGAGAACGAGCTTCACCCAATCTAACCCCAACCCCAGCAGATAGTAACCCAGTTCCTGTTGACACAACACCATCTCCACCATAGAGCTCCCAAACAAGAGCACTTAGTAAGGCAGCTCCAGTGCCCAAAGCGCCAGTACTACCACGGCGAACCCCAACTCCACCAGTTAGTACACCTATTCTTGTGGAGGAAGCACAACCAGCCATTCGTAGTTTAGCATCTATCGCATTTGATGTTGTTAAATCCTATGTGCGTATCTTCCCATCATTGAAATATTATACTGAAGATGAAGCAAAATGCCAGTTGCAGGTGTTCGTCCAGGAGGTATGTGTAAGTAATGTTATTCATGGCAATTACTTTGCTTTGTCCCATACATTCTACCTCCATGATGGTTATAATACAACAAATTTTCCCATTTTTCTCTATAGAGAAGGAGCGACTTGGAAACTCGGGATGAGGTAACCTGTGCTAATACCTCTGCTATCTTTAAGAATGCTTGGTGGCAGTATCGGAATTACCTGAAGAAAATGTACTTCACTGGCAAAGAAACTCATCGAATTCATTTACGTTCTCCTGAGACACATTTACTGGACGATGAATGGGAACGCCTTGTTCTGTACTGGTCCTGAACCAAGAATGTGGTAAGGTCTATGAGCTCATTTTTTATTTTTAAGTAATATATGCTCACGTCTTACTGTACTCTGTTCGTGTAGAACAAGTGCTTAAACCTGAAGAACATCTGTTCTCATTTAAGATTCCATTGCTATCGTGCATACTACTTTGCTCTTGTATCACTGTATTTACTTATACAAACTTATTTTTAAATTGAAGGATCCAATTGAAACTCCAATGGCACAACAGGTATGTTTACGCATGTTTCTTTAACAGGTTTGCTCTTATAAATAGCTCTATTGATTTCAGTTGTGTATACAGTTGACTTCTCATATCATGCACATTACTAGCATCAAAACAGAGCCAATAGTGTTGTTGTACATGTAGACCCGTGGTACCCATCTGAAATCTTGTTGTGCCATGTAGTTTCCCACGCTTCGTATTCTTTCAGTGCTGCTTTGTCTTGAACTGATATGATTTGAATTGTGTCTCTATTTTGATTTGGTAAGACAATGCAGTGACCATAGTACATAGATATATGTTTGTTTGATGCTCTTATTATGTACTACTTGGCAAAGAAGACTTGGTAGTTTAATCATGTCCACCTTACTAATGAGCTGGTTCGCCGAAATGAGTTTCATATACTAGTACATGCTAAACCTTTTATGTGTCTGCTTGTTTCTTCTTTTAGATTGCTGACAGAATATTGGGGAAGGGTGCCTTATTAAGCAATGGTAAAGGAAGTAATGCAGATAAGGTCCAGGATAGTGATACTTCCTTGTTGGTCTCCAACAAAGCTGATAAAACAGCTAAGGAAAACTATCTTGAAGACAGTGAGACAACCCCAAAGTCCTATTTCGAGTTACTAGCCAGTATTGATGGCACAAGCTATTCGAACTCACTGTCTGAATCAGTTCGGTTTCTTGAGTCTCAACTACAAGTTGAAAGACATCGATCAGCTATGATGTGACAAGAAGCCGAAGGACCGTGGAAGTCCCTGGAGAATTCAGATGCATACTTCCTGGTGCAACAACAAGCGTTGGAGGGTTTTAGCGCCAAACAGGAGAAAGCTAATAAGCTTGCTAAGCTTATTGCCAGCATGGTGGACACCCAGGATAACGTTTCTTGAGCTCTTCTGAAGTTGTTTCAGTTATGGACTTGTTTTGCTGCCACGTTTATTTGCACTGGTGGCCAATTTAGATGGACAGTGTATGTAATATGCTGCTTTGTTCCCTATATTTGCACTGGTGGCGAACTTTGATGCCCAGTGGATGTAATATGTGTAATAGCCGTAATAGGCTAGCGTTAGTTGCTTGCTTATTTATTTCCTTATTGTCTTGTTTAGTTGTTTGCTTCTAGTCACTGCAGTTCTTTTTCCGCGGTTTGCTAGTGGCCGCAATAAACTATTTTTAAAAAACTAGGCCACAATAAGCATGGGCTACATATCTACTGTAGTGACCATGGGCCTCCGGCGGGCCATAGTTCTACGGGCCGTAGAAACAATGGGGCTTCTACGGGCCATAGAATCAATGGGCCTTCTACGGGCCGTATGATTGATTTGCCAAACATGGGCCAATAACGGAACACATTATGGGTCATAAACGGGCTAGAGTTCGAACCATCCGTTCATGGGCCGACCATAACGGGCCATCGTTAATCGGCCGTATTTGATGACGCTATGAAAACGGCCCAACGGATTAACGGGCCACAAGCGGGCCGACTTTAACCACGGGCTAAATTTGGCCCACAACAGGAATAGACCAGAAACGGACCGTAAGTAATCGAATGCTGCAAATCAGCCCAAGAATAAATGGGCCCTGAGAAGGCCAAAAGATAACACTGGCTGGAAACGGCCCAATGGAATAATGGGTCGTTAATGGGTATAAAGCGATACACTGTTCATTACGGGCCAGTTTCACCATGGGTCGTAACGGGCTAAGAGTTACAAAGGGCTTCATATGGGCCGAAAGATGTCATGGGCCATACATGGGCCGGAAGTTACAACGGGCTGGAATCATATTGGATGGCCCAGATGACGCTACTAGGCCTAATTCTGACAGGCCATAATGGGTTATGAGTTAGCGGGCTGTAAATGGGCTATATGCGAACATGCTATTAACAGGCTTTCCGTGGGCCAGCCCGCTACCTTTTGATCAAGTCAAACGGGCCGGCCTTTTCACCGGAATGGGCCTCCGTTGGGCCCTGCCACATGTCAACGTATCATAGGCGCCTCCTGTCCAATGAGTGGATGACATCTATCCCAACGCTAAGCCGACACGTGGATCCTCGGGCGAATGAGAATTTTACACGTGGAAAATCCCCATTGGTCGGGGCTGTTAACGGGTTATCGGATCCAAACCGGAACCCGATAGCTTAACGGCGACCCATTATGGTGGATGCCACATGTCGGTTACCCTTCACGAAAACATTTCTATGACACTCCATTTATCATCATGGAAGTGGACACTTCCATGATGATAATTTTGGTATTGTCATGGAACACTTCTACGACAGCACATGTATGACTATCTCGATTCTGTCATAAAATCTTCATGGATGTACATGCATGACAAAAAAGTGACCTACTGTGACAAACATGTATCATCATGGAAGTGTATTTTTTTGTAGTACATGCATCATAGGAAGGGCGGCAAGGATGATGTAGAGCCCCTCCGTGATCGAATCCCCCTCTGGCAGAGTGCCGAAAAAGGCCTCCAGATGGGATCTCTTGAGAACACGAACTTGCAGCGGCGGAAAAAGTATTTCGTGGAATCCCTTGTTGGTTTCCTGGTTTTAGAGAATTTATAGAGGCGGAGTTAGGTCAAACGGAGCCACATGGGCCCCACAAGCCACCAGGGCGCACCCTGGTGCCTCGTGGGCAACTGCTCCATCTTCTCGTCCCCTCCTGAAGCTTCAAGTGTCTCTTATTCCCAAGAAAAATTCCAAAAAGTATCGTGGCATTTGGACTTCATTTCGTGTCGTGGGTGAACACGATCACCTATGGGGCCATGAGCCCCTTTTGTGGTTCGGCAAAAGGGGAGATCACGTTGCACAAAGAGCGGAGGCCATGAGGTAGCATGACGATGGGACTCTGGTTGTTTTACCCAGGTTTGGGCCGCTGAGAAGCGTAAAACACTACTCCTGCTTGGTGGATTGGATGGAGGAAACACAACAACATGCAGCGCTCAAGCACGTCAAGGTGGCCTCGGGGGAGCTGCTACGCGAGTACCAGTGTGAGAGGGTCCGAATCCTTCTCTAGGTTGCCTTGGACCTCCATTTATAGCCCAAGGGGTAACCACAATGGCAGAACGGACATTATCTTGCGATTAGATAGCTAACAGTGCTATCATACCTAACTCTAGCACTTAGGACAAAATGCCATAAATGCTATCTTAGGTGTCGTGCGGGGGTGCATCACCTACAAGCTTATATCACCGCTTAGTTAGCTTTGCTTATCATCTTGACACGCTCTTAGACGGGTGTCACATGGGTGTGATATTTCCTCTAGTAGGTCGCCACGTGCTTAGTGAGAGCCACTTAGCTATCTGGGGACTCGACTGTTGGAGATATGCCCTAGAGGCAATCATGTATGATGATATTCCCTATGTGTTTATGAATAAAGATAGTCCTTGGACATTATCAATGATGTGTATTAGCAAGTACGCGACCTGTTTGTGGGACTATGCATTGTATGATGACTGTCCTAAAAGGTCCCTAGTCGAAAGGGCTGTGTGGACGCGCAGCCGACTAGACTAGCATATGACACGGTCGATGGCTTGGCCTCACTAGCCATGGAGCATTGGATGCTAACCGGATAAGGTCCGAGTCGGACAGACCCAACTATGAGACGCAACGATATGTCATCTGTGAGTCTCTAGTACAACATACGTTCTATGTCCTAGGACCTGAGCTGGCACATGTACTCGGGATGGTGACAGACCTGCTTTGGGCCGACCAAACGCTACTCCATGACTGGGTAGTTACAAAGGTAGGTTTCAGGCTTGTCCTGACCCATGCCGCGAGACATGGTCGAGCAAGATGGGATTTCCCCCTCCGATCCGGAGAGATATACTTTGGGCCCCTCGTGTGATCCGACCAGGATAAGCATGGCCATGCAACAAGGATTATGAGATAATCTGGTTTGTGGTCGGCATCACTGAAACGAGAAAAGAGGTCGGGCTAGCACAAGGATGACAGACTCGCCTTAAGCCCGACAACATATATCATGTGGCAAAAGGAATGGAAGTGTGATGTATAGGTTCGCTAACCAGCTTCATAGTCTGCTTGGTGTTTGGCATGCCTTGCTAGAGGCCGCTACCAACCGTACAGTTCGGAGGTGATCCGAACTACGACCAAGCCGGCTTGAACCTAAGGGGTCGCGCGCTTAAGGGAAGGAACCTACGAGGTCGGATCCGAGGACACTGGTCAGATGTGATCCAAGCTATATTCGAATTGTGGCCGAGTAGACTTATGGGCTTTAGGGTCCATGCGAGGCCCAAGTGTTGAGCCCGCGACGGACGCCTATATAAAGTGGAGGTGCCGCACACTCATGCGGTTGATCGCTTCGGCGCTGTCACTAGGGTTTGCATGTGTTGCGAATAGACACCTCCACTCGCCGCCGGTTGTGTGATCGGACCTAGCAGTCCGCCGCACAATGTTCCTCCTGCACGCGCGGATACCGTTAGAGGCAGTGCACCTGCGCCGCTCCAGTGAACCTATACGTGGGAACCGACGACCGGCTATGCGAGGGAGATCACATGAGGAGGAGACGATCCACGCGGACGCGCTGCCCCAACTCTTTTCCGCTGCACGGCACTGCGCATCTAGTGGTAACGATCTGTGATCCATCTCCCGCAACATGTTCTTGGTTGTTCTGTGCGTAGGAAATTTTAATTTGCAGTCGACGCACCCTACCGTAGAACCCAACATCGACACCGTATCGATAAGTGAGTGGCGTTGTGATGCAGTGGAGCGGTGGTAGCTGGCCTGTGCCCGCCAGGGGCAGGGCTCCGGGCCTTCTTGGAGGGGCGCGCCTCTCCGCTCGCCCCAGAGGCGCGGCTGGCGCGGTTTGGATTTGTTCTGGCTTGGTGTATCGACCTTGCCGGCCTCGCCTGGCTGACAAGGGACACTTCTCTTGGAATTCTTGACTTGTATGTTTGGCTTGGTCTTCTTGATGCACTCCTTGATCTCACCAAGAGCGGCTTGTCTAGCTTGGCCTTGTGCTGGTTCTAAATGCGCTTGACGGGTTCGACCATATTGAGGTAACCATTCCCCCGGCAGGCCCTGGCCATCCGGGCGGAGGCTTTATGTCCGTGCACAAGTCAAGGGAAATAAAACACCCCTATTTGTGTACCCTAGTGGAAGCCCCCAGGCCGGAGGCAAACATGTTGATGGGCATCGTTGGTTAGGCCCCAAACAGTGCACAGACACGTGTCGAAGGAACACTGCCCATGCGGTTTTGGTCACCATAACCTGTCAATCCCACGTCCACTCCGCATAATTATCATAGCTCGTGGGGTCGTGGAACAGTGGTCGTTAGTGAGTAATGCGCCTGCAAAAAGCGACATCTTCTCGAAAAGAGATAGCGAAGAGCCAGCCCCCGCACGTGTTCCCTATTAAAAGGCAACGCGAAGGGGCATTACTCATTCGCATCCGCTCCTTCCCCCTTCATCTTCTTCCTCAAGCCAAGAAACTGCTTTTGCCGCCATTAACCGCCCCGAAAACTTTGCTAGATTCCTCACTTATCCTGTGAGTTCAAGAGATGGGGCAAAAGGCGAGCATCGTGAAGGGGAAGCAGTCAGTCGTCGCCACGGATCCCGGCGCGGAGGAGGAAAGGAGAGGAACTGGAGATGCGGTGATAGGAAGATGTGGTTTTCTCCCCGCCGCACCTAGACGACAATACCTTAATCACAAGGTATGTCTATATGTGGGGGAGGGAGGCCAGGAATGGGCACGGAGAGCCCGTAGTTCTGCCGGAGGGGTCCAAGGTTCCATCAGATTCATACCACTTTTTCTGTGCGTACTTTCTCTGTGGCCTCTCTTCTCCCTTTTTCGACTTCTTTTGTGCCATGATTATGGTGTATGGGTTCCATCTCCTGGATTTCATGCCCAATGTCATGGCGTGCATGGCAATCTTCACCCATCTGTGCGAGAATTTTGTTAGAGTCACCCCCAATGTGGATTCATTCTGGCACTTCTTTATTCCCCGGATAGAAGACAGATCCCACCGCTCGGGAAACATAAGCTGGATCCCCCGGGGCAAGAAGGAAGAATGGTATTATCTCCTTTGCCAGCAGTGCGGCAAGTGGGAGGAATGGAGGGCTGACTGGTGGTGGATCAAGGACGAGAAGGCCCCTAAGTTCTGTTCGACACGGACTGAATGCGTCATGTGCAGAAGCGACTGGAGGAAGCTGGGCCTCACTGACGATAGGCTTCGCCCGGCGCTGAACAGGATCGCCCGCCTCAAAGTTGTCGAGCTGACCATCGAGCATGTGGGGGCTGACTTCCTTCGGCGCCGCATTACACCGCTTCAGAAGAGGGACATGTTTGCTTGGGAGTACAAGAATTATGCCAATAGGATGCGACTGTACCCAGGTCCCACCAACAACCTGACGGTGTATGGCCACGGCTGGCTGTGCGAGTAGCTGTTCGGCAACCTTGGGCCATTCCACCTGCCGGCAAAGGTTGTTCCCCTGCATCTCAACTCTGCCCTGGGCCAGATCCTGCAATGGATGCCTGATTACAACGCTTTTGGGGTCAAGGCCGACTGGGCACTGCCCGCCTTGGATGCTGAGATGGACTGGGTCTCTCCTTTAGAGGAACAAGCCTCCAGGGTAGAGGACGACCTCATATCAAGCCCACTACCAAGGCAGAGCAAGCGTTCATTGTGAATCGGATTGCAGAGGATAGGCAGCTCAGGGCTGCCGGGGGAACTGGGCTCGGAGAGGAGGAGGAGGAAGGAGCTGAGGGCGCAGGCTCTTCTGATGAAGGAAGTGAAGAGCCAACCATGGGAGAAGCTTCCGGGCTTGAACTTGCTGGGGCTGGGACGTCCCAAGCCAGAGCAGCAGGGGCCCAAAAAGGGGTTGAGACTGGGGCGGTGAGGGGACTCGAGGTGGAGGAAGAGGGTCTCTAAATGGGACCTCAAGCTCCGGAGCCGGGCCGGCATCTCCGCAAGCGGCTAGCCGAGAGGCAGCGGTTCCTGCCCCCTCACGGGTGAGTAAAAAGGTGAAGAATACAACATCAAAGGGCGACAAGCAAGAGGTGGCATGCCGCCAATCCATTCGCTTTTCTCAGGCCAAGACTCCACCCGCCAAGCGACGGACGGTCACGAGGGTAGATCATAGCCCCCCATCAAGCCCAACTTCTCCACCAAGCTCGATCCCGCCAGAGGTCTCAGTCGCACTGGTGAGATTATTGCCACCGGAAAGCTCCGCTCCTCCGACTTTAAAGAGGGGCAGAGCAACCCCGCCACCTGCAGCCTACGAGTTGGGCTCCATGCTCAGGGATCCGGAGTAAGTATAATGACCAGACTTCTTGTTGAAGCATGCTGTACTTGACCGTTGTTTTAATCTCGTCTTGTTGTTTTGCCAGGGATGAAGAACCCCTCGCTCAGTGGGCCAAACGGGCCAAGCATGCGGTGGTCCCGAGCCATTCGGCAAGCGTGGGGCTGTCGGGGGATATGGTCGGGGATCCCATGCTTAGCCCCCAGCCCAGCCCCCGACGCGAAGGCATGGGTCAATCTTTGCCTACTCGTGGAGATGCGGAGGAATGCCCCTCATCCCCCGTCATAGGAGTAAGTGAGAGCCAGTGATGCGGCTTTAAGCAATGTCGGTATTTCCCCATAGAGGAAGGGATGATGCAGCACAGCGACGGTAGGTATTTCCCTCAGTGATGAAACAAAGGTTATCGAACTAGTAGGAGAACCAAGCAACAATATGTAAACGGAACCTGCACACAAATAACAAATACTCGCAACCCAACGTATTAAAGGGGTTGTCAATCCCTTTCGGGTAACGGCGCCAGAAATTGGCAAATGGACATGAATAAATTATAGTAGATTGATAGATCGAACGCCAAATAAAATAAATAAGAATAAATTGTAGCAAGGTATTTTTGTACTTTTGGTTTAATAGGTCTGAAAATAAAATCAAGGAAAATAGATCGCAAAGGCAAATAATATGAGAAAGAGACCCGGGGGTCGTAGGTTTCACTAGTGCCTTCTCTCGAGAAAAATAGCAAATGGTGGGTAAACAAATTACTGTTGGGAAATTGATAGAACATCAAATAATCATGACGATATCCAGGCAATGATAATTATATAGGCATCACGTCCAAGATTAGTAGACCGACTCATGCCTACATCTACTACTATTACTCCACACATCGACCGCTGTCCAGCATGCATCTAGTGTATTAAGTTCATGGAGAAATGGAGTAATGCAATAAGAACGATGACATGATGTAGACAAGATCTATTTATGTAGAAATAGACCCCATCATTTTATCCTTAGTAGCAACGATACATATGTGTCGGTTCCCCTTCTGTCACTGGGATCAAGCACCGTAAGATCAAACCCACTACAAAGCACCTCTTTCCATTGCAAGATAAATAGATCAAGTTGGCCAAACAAAACCCAAATATCGGAGAAGATATATGAGGCTATAAGCAATCATGCATATAAGAGATCAAAGAAACTCAAATAATTGTCATGGATAAGAAGATAGATCTGATCATAAACTCAAAGTTCATCCGATCCCAACAAACACACCGCAAAAAGAGTAACATCATATGGATCTCCAAGAGACCATTGTATTGAGAATCAAATGAGAGAAGGAAGCCATCTAGCTACTAACTACGGACCCGAAGGTCTACAAAGAACTACTCACGCGTCATCAGAGAGGCAAAAATGGAAGTGGTGAACCCCTTCGTGATGGTGTCTAGATTTGGATCTGGTGGTTCTAGAATCTGCGGCGGCTAGAATTGAATTTCGTCGACTCCCCTAGGATTTCTGGAATATTGGGGTATTTATAGAGTAAAGAGGTGGTCTAGGGTCACCCGAGGTGGGCACAACCCACCAGGGCGCGCCTGGGCCTCCTGGCGCACCATGGTGGGTTGTGCTCCCCTCGGAGCACCCCCCAGGTGCTTCTTCGGCCCATTGGTTGTCTTCTGGTCCAAAATAATCCACTGCGTTTGGACTCCGTTTGGTATTGATTTCCTGCGATGTAAAAACATGCAAAAAACAGCAACTGACACTTGGCACTATGTCAATAGGTTAGTACCAAAAAATGATATAAAATGACTATAAAATGATTACAAAACATCCAAGAATGATAATATAACGACATGGAACAATAAAAAATTATAGATATGTTGGAGACATATCAGCAATTCAGCATCCCCAAGCTTAATTCCTGCTCGTCCTCGAGTAGGTGAATGATAAAAACAGAAATTTTGATGTGGAATGCTGCCTAACATGTCATCTCATATTCTTTTATTTATAGCATGGACATTTGTACTTTTATATTGTTCAAAGCAATAGTCTAGTTTTGACATGATAACTTAAATAGTCAAGCATATCAACAAGCAACCATGTCTTTCAAAATATCAACGCTAAAATAAGCTATCCCTAGCCCATCATACTCAATCATTAATCCATTCATGAAACACACTCGCATATTAACTACACCCAATGCTCAAGTACGATCATAGTGCCCCTAGTTGGTGCTTTATAAGAGAAGATGGAGACTCGAATTCAAAAATAAAAATTGCATAAAGTAAAAGAAAGGCCCTTCGCGGAGGGAAGTAGGGATTTGTAAAGGAGCCAGAGCTCAAAGCGAAAATTGAGAGATAAAAACATTTTGAGGTGCATACTTTTCCCATCAACGAAAACGACTTAGAGTTCCCAACACTTTCCATGCTAGATATATCATAGGCAGTTCCCAAACAGAAATTAAAGTTTATTCCCTTTTCCACCATACTTTCACTTTCCATGGCTAATCGTATCCACGGGTGCCTTCCATACCAACACTTTCCAAGGAATTTATTATTTGACAACATAAAGTAAATTCATTTTTCATTTCGGGACTGGGTATCCCTAGTACCTTTGCCTTACTCTCGTGCAATGACAAGTGAATAAACACTCATCGTGAGAATAACACATCTAGCATGGAAAATATTAGCCACCCGTCACCGCCTCACGAGCAGTACGAGCACACAAAAGAGAAAGTTATTTTGAATATTAGAGACAACACATACAAATTTGCTTATGACGGCAAAAGAATACCGCATATAGGTAGATATAGTGGACTCATGTGGTAAAACTGGTTTAAAGGATTTTGGATGCACAAGTAGTAATCATACTTAGTGCAAAATGAAGGCTAGCAAAAGAATGAGAAGCGACCAACCAAGAAATGAATAATCTCATAAGCAAGCATTAAGCATAATTAACACCGAATAATGCACCACAAGTAGGATGTAATTTCATTGCATGACTATTGACTTTCGTGCTTGCATAGGGAATCACAAACCTTAACACCAATATTCTTACTAAAGCATAATTACTCATCAACATGACTCACATATCACACCATCATATCTCAAAACTATTACTAAGAATCAAGTTTATTTTGTCCAGTGATCTTCATGAAAGTTTTTATCATATCCTTCTTGGATATCTATCACTTTGGAGCTAATTTTCATATGTTGCTTTTGAAAAGCTCAAACAAATATAAGTGAAGATCGTGAGCATAAAATTTCTTTCTCTCAAATTATTTTAAGTGAAGCAAGAGAGAATTTCTTGAAAATTTTACTAACTCTCAAATAAATCTAAGTGAAGCAAGAGAGCATTTCTTCAAAAATACTAAAGCACACCATGCTCAAAAAGATATAAGTGAAGCACTAGAGCAAATCCGTAGCTCATAAAAATTTAAGTGAAGCATATAGAGAGCAATTCTAACAAGTCATGACATAATTTTGGCTCTCTCAAATACGTGTGTCCAGCAAGGAATCAAGACTTAAAACACAAAATAAAACAAGCAAAGACTCATATCATACAAGACGCTTCAAGCAAAACACATAGTATGTGACGAATAAAAATATAGCTTCGAGTAAAATACTGATGGTCGTTAGAAGAAAGAGGGGATGCCACTCGGGGCATCCCCAAGCTTAGTTGCTTGCTCTCTTTGGATAATAGCTTGGGATGCCGGGGCATCCCCAAGCTTAGGCTCTTCTTACTCCTCATTCCTTCATCCATCGTAAGATAACCCAAAATTTAAAAACTTCAATCACACAAAACTCAACAAAACCTTCGTGAGATCCGTTAGTATAAGAAATCAAATAACTACTATAAGTACTGTAGCAAACCAATTCATATTTTATTATTGCATTTTTTCTACTGCATTCCAACTTTTCTATGGCAAAAACTCATCAAAGAAAACCATAGAATCATCAAAACAAGCACACAACACAAAGAAAACAGAATCTGCCAAAAATAGAACAGTCTGTAGTAATCTGGATATTTTGAATACTTCTGAAACTCCAAAAATTCTGAAAAAACTAGGACCACGTGAGCAATTTGTATATTAATCTTCTACAAAAAAAATTGGCATTTTATCACGCTCTGGTGAAAAATGAGAATTGTTTTCGTGAGTGCAAAAGTTTCTGTTTTTCAGCAAGATCAAACAACTATCACCCAAGAAGATCCTAAAGGCTTTACTTGGCACAAACACTAACTAAAACAAAAAAACACTATCATAACGGTAGCATAATTGTGTTAACACTCAAGAATAGAAAGCCAAAAGCAAAAATAAATTTTATTCATTGGGTTGCGTCCCAACAAGCGCTATAGTTTTACGCCCTTAGCTAGGCATAAAGCAAGGATCTAAGTTTTGTCATCTTTGTTCAACTCTTCAATCAAACACTTAGAATTCTTCAAAGATTTAGCATAAATATTTTCAATGACAATGCTCCTAGGAACAAATTTAAATAATTCATTCTTGCCAAAGGGATCTCTTATAACTTCAACAAAATCTGGGTGGATACTAATCATCTTAAGATCCTCTTTACTGTTGTTACTAGAAGTTGCACAGTTGCTCTTAGTAACTTGAGTAGTCTTGCCAATCTTTACGGGAGTTTTTTCAATAGTTTTAGTGGAAGCAAAAGGTGTGCTCAAATTACTAAAGATTTCTTCCAGTTTATCCATCCAAGACGGACTTTCTTCAATTCTTTCATGAATTATGGTTCCCCTTTCTTTTTAACAACTTAAAAACTTCTCCCGCTTTTGACCCAATTTTAGTAGCAAAATTATGCATCTTTTTATCTAAGTTTTCAATATGCTCTTCAGTAAGCATTTTCTTTTCAATAGCATCTAATATTTCCATAACATGCTCAAGAGTCAAAGTTGTTTCATTAATCATAAGAGGTGGCGAGCCCACTAAATTTCCCATAGCATTAAAAGCATCAAGAGAAGGACACATCAAGAAATTTCCACTGGTAATAGTATCAAGGACGAATCTATACCAAGTGGTGATGCCCACATAAAAACAACAAAGAAGAACAACGGTAGATTGCTTGCCGATAGATCTATTATGGGCATTGCAAATTCTATACCAAGCATCTTTTAAATTTTCTCCTCCCCTTTGTTTAAAGTTGAGAACCTTGTTCTCAGGAGTGCATGCAATAGAGGAAGAATTATCCATGACGATAATAACTGTAACAGGATTGCACACAAAAACAGATCCGGCAAGAAAACGGCGAACGAAAAAGAGAGCGAATAAAACGACAAATTTTTGTGAAGTGGGGGAGAGGAAAACGAGAGGCAAATGGAAAATAATGTAAATTGCGAGGAGATGAGATTTGTTATTAGGAACCTGGTATATGTTGAAGATCCTCCCCGGCAACGGCGCCAGAAATTCCTTTTGATGTGGCTTGAAGCTACGTCAGTATTTCCCTAAAGAGGAAGGGAAGATGCATCACAACGACGGTAGGTATTTCCCTTAGTGATGGAACCAAGGTTATCGAACCAGTAGGAGAACCAAGCAACAATACGTAAATGGCACCTGCACACAAATAACAAATACTCGCAACCCGACGTATTAAAGGGGTTGTCAATCCCTTTCGGGTAACGGCGCCAGAAATTGGCAAACGGACGTGAATAAATTATAGTAGATTGATAGATCGAACGCCAAATAAAATAAATAAGAATAAATTGCAGCAAGGTATTTTTGTATTTTTGGTTTAATAGATCTGAAAATAAAAGCAAAGGAAAATAGACCGCAAAGGCAAATAATATGAGAAAGAGACCCGGGGGCCGTAGGTTTCACTAGTGGCTTCTCTCGAGAAAAATAGCAAATGGTGGGTAAACAAATTACTATTGGGCAATTGATAGACCTTCAAATAATCCTGACGATATCCAGGCAATGATCATTATATAGGCATCACATCCAAGATTAGTAGACCGACTCCTGCCTGCATCTACTACTATTACTCCACACATCGACCGCTATCCAGCATCCATCTAGTGTATTAAGTTCATGGGAGAACGAGTAATGCAATAAGAACGATGACATGATGTAGACAAGATCTATTTATGTAGAAATAGACCCATCGTTTTATCCTTAGTAGCAACGATACATACGTGTCGGTTCCCCTTCTGTCACTGGGATCAAGCACCATAAGATCGAACCCACTACAAAGCACCTCTTCCCATTGTGAGATAAATAGATCAAGTTGTCCAAACAAAACCCAAATATCGGAGAAGAAATACGAGGCTATAAGCAATCATGCATATAAGAGATCAAAGAAACTCAAATAACTTTCATGGATAAAAAGATAGATCTGATCATAAAATCAAAGTTCATCCGATCCCAACAAACACACCGCAAAAGGAGTTACATCATATGGATCTCCAAGAGACCATTGTATTGAGAATCAAACGAGAGAGAGGAAGCCATCTAGCTACTAACTACGGACCCGAAGGTCTACAAAGAACTACTCACGCATCATCGGAGAGGCACCAATGGAAGTGGTGAACCCCTCCGTGATGGTGTCTAGATTGGATCTGGTGGTTCTGGACTCTGCGGTGGCTGGAATTGATTTTCGTCAACTCCCCTAGGGTTTATGGAATATTGGGGTATTTATAGAGTAAATAGGCGGTCCAGGGGGCACCCGAGGTGGGCACAACCCACCAGGGCGCGCATGGGCCTCCTGGCGCGCCTGGTGGGTTGTGCTCCCCTCGGAGCACCCCCCCCCCACCCAGGTGCTTCTTTGGCCCATCGGTTGTCTTCTGGTCCAAAAAAATCCACAAAAAGTTTCGCTGCGTTTCGACTCCGTTTGGTATTGATTTCCTGCGATGTAAAAAACATGCAAAAACAGCAATTGGCACTTGTCACTATGTCAATAGGTTAGTACCAAAAATGATATAAAATGATTATAAAAGATCCAAGAATGATAAGATAACAGCATGGAACAATCAAAAATTATAGATACGTTGGAGACGTATCAGCCAGCAAGGTGGGACCCGCCAAGAGGGGTCCACCTTGGCCCAAGTTCAAGTAGAGGAATCACCGGGAAGGGCCTCCACCGAGGGGTCCGCTCGCGTTGAGGTCACAGTCGCCGAAGGGGTGTACATGGACCGCGCGTCGGCCACTGACGTTGCCGGGGAAGGGGATGCCCCCCCACATCAACCACCACCGGGTAATCCACTTGTCTTTGTTTCTACTTGCTTGGGTCACTTATTTTCTTGGCCTTTGATTTAGCAGTGATCAGCTTCTTATTATCTCATCTGTCGATTTTGTTTGCAGCCCCGTCAACTAATGAAACCGAGCTCTTGGAGGAGGTGGCCAATATTGGAAAGGATGATACCGAAGAAGCAGCTAGGATTTCTGCCGCGGAAGGCCATGAATAGACTACCGGGGATATCCAGGAATTCCCCGAAGAGATAGAGAAAAACCCTGGCAGTACATCTGGCCCAGGTACAATCATCGAGGAGAAGGCCCCTCTCCAATCTATGGGACCTCTTCCCATGAACTACCCTCCGGCCGCAGCCCGGCGATCTTCCTCAAGCAAGCTGGCGCTAATCCTTGCTCAACCTGGACCCACAACTTCCGGCTCATCTGCCTCAGCGAGCGTAGACTTTGATGAAGAAATCATGCGCATATTAGCGCCGCTGTCCCGGAGAGTTGAAGAAGCTAGCGATTCTGCTGACAGTGCCAAGGATTTAGCCTTTCTGGAATCCATGGTGGCAGGGTTCAACGATGTGCAACACAGGTACAACCTCAAATGGCAGGCAATTAAGGAGGAGCACAACTCCGTCGACCTCGCGGACCAGAGCTGAGGGACAAAGGCGATGAGCTACACGAGTGGTATAAGAAGTGATGTCTACTACGCAACCTTCTTCTTGTAGACGTTGTTGGGCCTCCAAGTGCAGAGGTTTGTAGGACAGTAGCAAATTTCCCTCAAGTGGATGACCTAAGGTTTATCAATCCGTGGGAGGCGTAGGATGAAGATGGTCTCTCTCAAGCAACCCTGCAACCAAATAACAAAGAGTCTCTAGTGTCCCCAACACACCCAATACAATGGTAAATTGTATAGGTGCACTAGTTCGGCGAAGAGATGGTGATACAAGTGCAATATGGATGGTAGATATAGGTTTTTGTAATCTAAAAATATAAAAACAGCAAGGTAACTAATGATAAAAGTGAGCACAAACGGTATTGCAATGCGTTGAAACAAGGCCTAGGGTTCATACTTTCACTAGTGCAAGTTCTCTCAACAATAATAACATAACTGGATCATATAACTATCCCTCAACATGCAACAAAGAGTCACTCCAAAGTCACTAATAGCGGAGAACAAACGAAGATATTATGGTAGGGTACGAAACCACCTCAAAGTTATTCTTTCCAATCAATCTGTTGGGCTATTCCTATAACTGTCACAAACAGCCCTAGAGTTCGTACTAGAATAACACCTTAAGACACAAATCAACCAAAACCCTAATGTCACCTAGATACTCCAATGTCACCTCAAGTATCCGTGGGTATGATTATACAATATGCATCACACAATCTCAAATTCATCTATTCAACCAACACATAGAACCTCAAAGAGTGCCCCAAAGTTTCTACCGCAGAATCAAGACGAGAACGTGTGCCAACCCCTATGCATAGGTTCATGGGCGGAACACGCAAGTTGATCACCAAAACATACATCAAGTGAATCACGTGATATCCCATTGTCACCACAGATACGCACGGCAAGACATACATCAAGTGTTCTCAAATCATTAAAGACTCAATCCGATAAGATAACTTCAAAGGGAAAACTCAATCCATTACAAGAGAGTAGAGGGGGAGAAGAAACATAAGATCCAACTATAATAGCAAAGCTTGCGATACATCAAGATCGTATCACCTCGAGAACACGAGAGAGAGAGAGAGATCAAACACATAGCTACTGGTACATACCCTCTGCCCCGAGGGTGAACTACTCCCTCCTCGTCATGGAGAGCACCGGGATGATGAAGATGGCCACCGGTGAGGGATCCCCCCTCCGGCAGGGTGCCAGAACAGGGTCCCGATTGGGTTTTCGTGGCTATAGAGGCTTGCGGCGGCGGAACTCTCGATCTATTCTGTTCCCCGATCGTTTTAGGGTATATGGATATATATAGGCGGAAGAAATACGTCAGGGGAGCCACGAGGGTGGAGGGCGCGCCCCCTGCCTCATGCCTCCCTCGTTTCTTTCCTAACATGCACTCCAAGTCTATCGGGTAGCTTTCCTTCCAAAAATAACTTCTCCAGAAGGTTTCATTCCATTTCGACTCCGTTTGATATTCCTTTTCTTCGAAACACTGAAACAAGGGAAAAAAACAGGAACTAACACTGGGCTCTGGGTCAATAGGTTAGTCCCAAAAATAATATAAAAGTGTTTAATAAAGCCCATAAACATCCAAAACAGATAATATAATAGCATGGAACAATCAAAAATTATAGATACGTTGGAGACGTATCAGCATCCCCAAGCTTAATTCCTGCTCGTCCTCGAGTAGGTAAATGATAAAAACAGAATTTTTGATGTGGAATGCTACCTAACATATTTATCAATATAATCTTCTTTATTGTGGAAAGAATATTCAGATCCATAAGATTCAAGATAAAAGTTCAATATCGACATACAAATAATAATACTTCAAGCATACTAACTAAGCAATTATGTCCTCTCAAAATAACATGGCCAAAGAAAGTTCATCCCTACAAAATCATATAGTTTAGTCATGCTCCATTTTCATCACACAAGGATGCTCTCATCATGCACAACCCCGATGACAAGCCAAGCAATTGTTTCATACTTTAGTAATCTCAAACCCTTTCAACCTTCACGCAATACATGAGTGCGAGCCATGGACATAGCACTATGGGTGGAATAGAATATGATGATGGGGGTTATGTGGAGAAGACAAAAAAAGGAGAAAGTCTCACATCAACGAGGCTAATCAATGACCTATGGAGATGCCCATCGATTGATGTTAATGCAAGGAGTAGGGATTTCCATGCAACGGATGCACTAGAGCTATAAATATATGAAAGCTCAACAAAAGAAACTAAGTGGGTGTGCATCCAACTTGCTTGCTCACGAAGACCTAGGGCACTTGAGGAGGCCCATTGTTGGAATATACAAGCCAAGTTCTATAATGAAAAATTCCCACTAGTATATGAAAGTGATAAAACAAGAGACTCTCTATCATGAAGATTATGGTGCTACTTTGAAGCACAAGTGTGGTAAAGGATAGTAACATTGTCCCTTCTCTCTTTTTCTCTCATTTTTTTGGGGCCTTCTCTATTTTTTTATGGCCTTTCTCTTTTTTTTCCCTCACTTGGGACAATGCTCTAGAAAATGATGATCATCACACTTCTATTTATTTACAACTCAATGATTACAACTCGATACTAAAACAAAGTATGACTCTATATGAATGCCTCCGGCGGTGTACCGGGATATGCAATGAACCAAGAGTGACATGTATGAAAGAATTATGAACGGTGGCTTTGCCACAAATACTATGTCAACTACATGATCATGCTAAGCAATATGACAATGATGAATGTGTCATGATAAACGGAATGGTGGAAAGTTGCATGGCAATATATCTCGGAATGGCTATGGAAATGCCATAATAGGTAGGTATGGTGGCTGTTTTGAGGAAGATATAAGGAGGTTTATGTGTGACAGAGCGTATCATATCACGGGGTTTGGATGCATCGGCAAAGTTTGCACCAACTCTCAAGGTGAGAAAGGGCAATGCATTGTACCGAAGAGGCTAGCAATGATGGAAGGGTGAGAGTGCGTATAATCCATGGACTCAACATTAGTCATAAAGAACTCACATACTTATTGCAAAAATCAACAAGTCATCAAAAACCAAGCATTACACGCATGCCCCTAGGGGGATAGATTGGTAGGAAAAGACCATCGCTCGTCCCCGACCGCCACTCATAAGGAAGACAATCAAATAACATCTCATGTTTCAAATTTGTTACACAACGTTTACCATACGTGCATGCTACGGGACTTGCAAACTTCAACACAAGTATTTCTCAAATTCACAACTGCTCAACTAGCACAACTTTAATATCACTATCTCCATATCTCAAAACAATCATCAAGTATCAAACTTCTCTTAGTATTCAATGCACTTATATGAAAGTTTTTATTATACCCATCTTGGATGCCCATCATATTAGGACTAGTTTCATAACCCAAGCAAATTACCATGCTGTTTAGGACTCTCAAAATAATATAAGTGAAGCATGAGAGTTCATCGATTTCTTCAAAATAAAACTACCACCATGCTCTAAAAGATATAAGTGAAGCACTAGAGCAAACAACAAACTACTCCGAAAGATATAAGTGAAGATCAATGAGTAGTCGAATAATTATGCAACTATGTGAAGACTCTCTCTCATTTAAGAATTTTCAGATCTTGGTATTTTATTCAAACAGCAAACAAGGCTAAAGAAAATAAAATGACGCTCCAAGCAAAACACATATCATGTGGTGAATAAAAATATAGCTCCAAGTAAAGTTACCGATGAACGAAGACGAAAGAGGGGATGCCATCCGAGGCATCCCCAAGCTTAGGCTCTTGGTTGTCCTTGAATATTACCTTGGAGTGCCTTGGGCATCCCCAAGCTTAGGCTCTTGCCACTCCTTATTCCATAGTCCATCAAATCTTTACCCAAAACTTGAAAACTTCACAACACAAAACTCAACAGAAAACTCGTAAGCTCCGTTAGCGAAAGAAAACAAAACACCACTTAAAGGTACTGTAATGAACTCATTCTTTATTTATATTGGTGTTAAACCTAATGTATTCCAACTTCTCTATGGTTTATAAACTATTTTACTAGCCATAGAGTCATCAAAATAAGCAAACAACACACGAAAAACAGAATCTGTCAAAAACAGAACAGTCTGTAGTAATCTGTAACTAACGCAAACTTCTGGAACTCAAACAATTCTACCAAAATAGGAAGACCTAGATAATTTGATTATAGATCTGCTGCAATTGGAATCATTATTTTATCACGTTCTGGTGATTTTAAACAATTGTTTTCGTGAACAGAAAGTTTCTGGAATTTTCAGCAAGATCAAATAACTATTATCCAAGAAGATCCTATAGGTCTTACTTGGCACAAACATTAATTAAAACATAAAAGCACATCTTACCAGAGGATAGATTATTTATTTATTACTAAACAGGAGCAAAAAGCAAGAACAAAAATTAAATTGGGTTGCCTCCCAACAAGCGCTTACGTTTAACGCCCCTAGCTAGGCATGATGATTTCAATGATGCTCACATAAAAGATAAGAATTGAAACATAAAGAGAGCATCATGAAGAATATGACTAGCACATTTAAGTCTAACCCACTTCCTATGCATAGGGATTTTGTGAACAAACAACTTATGGGAGCAATAATCAACTAGCATAGGAAGGCAAAACAAGCAAATCTCCAAGATTTTCAACACATAGAGAGGAAACTTGATATTATTGCAATCCCTACAAGCATATATTCCTTCCTCATAATAATTTTCAGTAGCATCATGAATGAATTCAACAATATAACCATCACATAAAGCATTCTTTTCATGATCTACTTGCATAGAAATTTTATTACTCTCCACATAAGCAAATTTATTCTCATCAATAGTAGTGGGAGCAAACAAAACAAAATAACTATCATGTGAGGCATAATCCAATTGAAAACTAAAATCATGATGACAAGTTTCATGGTTATCTTTATTCTTTATAGCATACGTGTCATCACAATAATCATCATAAATAGGAGGCATGCTTTCATCATACTAAATTTTCTGATCAAAACTTTGGGGACTAAACATATCATCTTCATCAAACATAGCATCCCCAAGCTTGTGGCTTTGCATATCATTAGCATCATGGGTATTCAAGGAATTCATACTAACAACATTGCAATCATGCTCATTCACATATTTTATGCCAAGCATTCTATGTAATTCTTCTTCTAGTACTTGAGCACAATTTTCCTTCCCATCATTTTCACAGAAGACATTAAAAAGATGAAGCATATGAGGCAACCTTAATTCCATTTTTTTGTAGTTTTCTCTTATAGACTAAACTAGTGATAAAACAAGAAACTAAAAGATTCGGTTGCAAGATCTAAAGATATACCTTCAAGCACTCACCTCCCCGGCAACGGCGCTAGAAAATAGCTTAGTTGATGGGGTGTGAGTGCCGCTTACCTAGCCTCCCGGCAACGGCGCCAGAAAAGAGCTTGATGTCTCTACGCAACCTTCTTCTTGTAGACGTTGTTGGGCCTCCAAGTGCAGAAGTTTGTAGGACAGTAGCAAATTTCCCTCAAGTGGATGACCTAAGGTTTATCAATCCGTGGGAGGCGTAGGATGAAGATGGTCTCTCTCAAGCAACCCTACAACCAAATAACAAAGAGTCTCTTGTGTCCCCAACACACCCAATACAATGGTAAATTGTATAGGTGCACTAGTTCGGCGAAGAGATGGTGATACAAGTGCAATATGGATGGTAGATATAGGTTTTTGTAATCTGAAAATATAAAAACAGCAAGGTAACTAATGATAAAAGTGAGCACAAACGGTATTGCAATGCGTTGAAACAAGGCCTAGGGTTCATACTTTCACTAGTGCAAGTTCTCTCAACAATAATAACATAACTTGATCATATAACTATCCCTCAACATGCAACAAAGAGTCACTCCAAAGTCACTAATAGCGGAGAACAAACGAAGAGATTATGGTAGGGTACGAAACCACCTCAAATTTATTCTTTCCAATCAATCCGTTGGGCTATTCCTATAAGTGTCACAAACAGCCCTAGAGTTCGTACTAGAATAACACCATAAGACACAAATCAACCAAAACCCTAATGTCACCTAGATACTCCAATGTCACCTCAAGTATCCATGGGTATGATTATACAATATGCATCACACAATCTCAAATTCATCTATTCAACCAACACATAGAACCTCAAAGAGTGCCCCAAAGTTTCTACCGCGGAATCAAGACGAGAACGTGTGCCAACCCCTATGCATAGGTTCATGGGCGGAACCCGCAAGTTGATCACCAAAACATACATCAAGTGAATCACGTGATATCCCATTGTCACCACAGATACGCACGGCAAGACATACATCAAGTGTTCTCAAATCATTAAAGACTCAATCCGATAAGATAACTTCAAAGGGAAAACTCAATCCATTACAAGAGAGTAGAGGGGGAGAAGAAACATAAGATCCAACTATAATAGCAAAGCTTGCGATACATCAAGATCGTATGACCTCAAGAACACGAGAGAGAGAGAGAGATCAAATACATAGCTACTGGTACATACCCTCTGCCCCGAGGGTGAACTACTCCCTCCTCGTCATGGAGAGCACCGGGATGATGAAGATGGCCACCGGTGAGGGATCCCCCCTCCGGCAGGGTGCCGAAATAGGGTCCCGATTGGTTTTTCGTGGCTATAGAGGCTTGCGGCGGCGGAACTCTCGATCTATTATGTTCCCCGATCGTTTTAGGGTATATGGATATATATAGGCGGAAGAAATACGTCAGGGGAGCCACGAGGGGCCCACGAGGGTGGAGGGCACGCCCAGGGGGGTGGGCGCACCCCCCTTCCTCGTGCCTCCCTCGTTTCTTTCCTGACGTACACTCCAAGTCTATCGGGTAGCTTTCCTTCCAAAAATAACTTCTCCAGAAGGTTTCATTCCGTTTCGACTCCGTTTGATATTCCTTTTCTTCGAAACACTGAAACAAGGGAAAAAACAGGAATTGGCACTGGGCTCTGGGTCAATAGGTTAGTCCCAAAAATAATATAAAAGTGTTTAATAAAGCCCATAAACATCCAAAACAGATAATATAATAGCATGGAACAATAAAAAATTATAGATACGTTGGAGACGTATCAAGAAGCAGTCCCATTCCATTATGCGGCAAGAGGAGGTGCTGACCATGGCCAAGGAGGACATTGCTGCCTGGGAGGTTCGCTTGGCAGAGCGCGAAGCGCTTCTAGACGCCAAGGATAAGGACATCTCTTCCCGAGAAGGTACCCTCGAAGCTACTCTTTGTGGCAAGGATGAGGAGCTAGAGGCCCTTGTTCAGCAGTGTACCAAGGATCTGGAGGACAGCCACAAAGCCACTCTTAGCGCGCTCACTCTTGAATCTTCAGCCCGGCTGAAGAAGGTTACCGACAAGCTAGCTGCACATCTGCTGCCAAGACCATTCTTGAAAATCATTGAGCAAGCTGACAGAGGACCTTGCCGGGAGTAATAAAGATATTGTGGCCCTCAAAGAGGAAGCGCAGAAAGCAGAGGTCACCCTAAAGGGAGTGCAATCGCAGCTTTCCTCCAAGAACCAAGATCTTGATACTGCCAACGACACCATCTCCAACATGAAAGCCAGGCTTGCCTCTCTAGAGAAGGAGCTTGAATCTGCCAGTTGCCACGAGAAACTGCTGATGACGGATCTGACCAAGGCCAGAACTCTCTAAAAAGACGCAGAAGACAAGCTTGAAAACCAGATTCAGTAGCGTGACCTCTGGATCAAGAGCATGATTGACATCGCTGAACGCCCGACTGCTCAGATCGCAAAAATGGACATGAAGAGCTGGGCCTTCTCCATTGGCAAGCACAAAGTTCCAAGTGTCAAGCTGACGCTTTTCTTTGAAGGCTTGATCGAAGGGCTGAAGATGTATGAAGACGATAGGGCCTCCTCCTTTGCTCATGAATCCCGGAAGCTTGCTTGCGATGCCCTCTTCTTGGTCTTGAGCAACCTCGCCTTCTTCCACCCGAACCTTGACCTCTCTGATGGCTTTAAGAAGTTCCCGTCAGGTGCCGACGTCTCTGCTGCTGCAGAGAAGGCCGGCCCCCTTGCTGACAGGGTCCTCTCAGTTCCAAGAGTCCAGGTAGGTCGTCGGACCCAGCCCTAGGTCACTCTCGCTGCCGTGTTGTCCCGTACTAAGACACAACATGTATCCCGTATTAAGTTTCATACTGCTCTCGTTTTAACGCTGGTTGAAACGATGTTTATATGTGAATGCATGCCATCCCTCTTTCGTTTCCCCATTGGTGTTCGTATGGTTTAATTCCTCGCATAATTTGGTTGCCCGCCAATAGCATGTTGCCGCGATTGCTTTGAGGAATGGGTCCTTAGCATTCTGCTGGCAAGGACATGCTACTGGTGGGTTTTTCCTTAACAGCTCTTGATGTTGCCACCCACCTTGTTGAGTGGAATCGAAACAAGGCAAGGGCGCAAACAAATACGGGAAGGTTCCATCGCGCAGAGGGTTCGCCATACGAAACCTTGGGTGTCCAAGAGATGCGCAACTGCGAGATCTGAGAAAAATTTACAAGCATGTCAACTTAGCTTTTGTCTATGCTCCCCTCCTGCCAGGATGCATATTTGTTTATGTATATCATCCCCTCCTCCACCCGTGGTCATCCCTCCTCTTCGTGTCTCCTGGGGAGACTGTGTACGTATATCCATTTTTTCCCTGAAAAGAGGGGAAACGAGAAGGGACAAATGGGAGGGACTGGGTAGTCCATTAGTCACGTGCCCAGCCCCGGCAAGGGCCGGAGGGGTCAGCATAAACATTCGCAACTAATGAAACAATTATGGAAAAGGAAAAAAACTAGCTCCTCTCTCCTTTTCCTTTACTACCAATGATCCATCGGCAACCGGCGTGAAGGACACGCTGGCGCACGGGGCCTTGCCGGGGTTCGCTTGCCGAGGGTGCCAACCAATGGATTCATACCAGCATTCAGCTCAGGATTTACCCTTGGCGGGACAAATGCAGGACCAAGCTCCACGCAAGCTCATCGACGCTGGCGGCATCGCCCCTACGCAACCCGATCATTGGAGAGCAAGAAGGAAGGGAGAGGCCAAGTATGCACCGTTCTCTCGTTCGTCAGACCGAGTGGCACCTCTTGGGATCGGGCGCGCTTGATAAATGGTCGCGAGAAGGATGGCGTTGTTGTTTGGCTCGTCTCTTCTTCTGGCCGCGGACGGCTCAGCGGCCATGCTACCCGCACCAGCGGTGCCAATCGCAGCGCCGACGTCCCTTGCTCTCGCTGCCACCACCGCTGTGGTCGGATACGTGCGATAGTCTTCGAAGGAGGAGGCTAGGGAGCAGCATTGTTCCTCTTCTTCAAAGCCATGGACGAAGAGGGTGATGACGAAGATTTACACGCTGTTCACAATTTCGGGTTCGCGCAAGCGATATCCCCTACCTGGCGCGCCAAAGATGTCGTGGGTGAACACGATCACCTATGGGGCCATGAGCCCCTTTTGTGGTTTGGCAAAAGGGGGAGATCACATTGCACAAAGAGCGGAGGCCATGAGGCAGCAAGACGATGGGACTCTGTTCATCTTACCCAGGTTCGGGCCGCTGAGAAGCGTAAAACCCTACTCCTGCTTTGGTGGAATGGATGGAGGAAACACAACAACACGCAGCCCTCAAGCCCGGCAAGGTGGCCTCGGGGAGCTGCTACGCGAGTACCAGTGTGAGAGGGTCCGAATCCTTCTCTAAGTTTCCTTGGACCTCCTTTTTATAGCCCAAGGGGTAACCACAGTGGCAGAACGGACATTATCTTGCGATTAGATAGCTAACAGGGCTATCATACCTAACTCTGGCACTTAGGACAAAATGCCATAAATGCTACCTTAGGTGTCGTGTGGGGTGCATCCCCGGCAAGCTTATATCACCGCTTAGTTAGCTTTGCTTATCATCTTGACACGCCCTTAGACGGGTGTCACATGGGTGTGATCTGTCTTCCAGCAGGTCGCCACGTGCTTAGTGGGAGCCACTTAGCTGTCTCGGGACTCGACACCACATCGATAAGAGACTGGCGTCATGATGCGATGGAGCGATGGTAGCTGGCATGTGCCTACCAGGGGCAGGGCTTGCCGGGCCTTCTTGGAGGGGCGCGCCTTCCGGTCTCCGGTCGCCCCGGAGGCGAAGCTGGCGTGGTTTGGATTTGTTCTGGCTTGGTGTATCGACCTTGCCGGCCTCACCTGGCTGACAAGGGACACTTCTCTTGGAATCCTTGACTTGTATGTTTGGCTTGGTCTTCTTGATGCGCTCCTTCAGCTCACGAAGAGCGGCTTCTCTAGCTCGGCCTCTTGCTAGTTCTGAATGCGCTTGACGGGTTCGACCATATTGAGGTAGCCATTCCCCCGGCAGACCCTGGCCATCGGGGCAGCAGCTTTCTATCCGTGCACAAGTCAGGGGAAATTAAACACCCTTGTTTGTGTACCCCTGACATTTGGTACTGATATTCTGAAAAAAAACAAGCAGAAATAGCAACTGGCACTGGGCACTAAGTTAATAGGTTAGTCCCAAAAAATGATATATAACTGCCTGAAAGTGTATATAAAACATCCAGGATGATACTATAATAGCATGGAACAATAAAAAGTTATAGATACATTGGCGACGTATCACTCCTCAGGAGAAACTCAACGCCGAAAACACCTGTAATACTTTTCCTGTGTAACTCGCAATTGACAATAGTCATGGACTTTGATCACCTGATAATCTGTCGAGCGATGTTTCCTCATTAGGGAGCTCGCCATGAGTGAGATAAGCCAAATAAGGGATTGTCCAGTATGGTATTGCATGGACAACAACAACCAACTGTGCTTCTGGGTCAGAAATAGCATTTTCTTCCTCCGTTGGCAATTTGACTGATGGGTTATGCAAAACATCAAGGAAAACATTTGGAGGGACCGGCTTACGTTGAGATCCCGGGCAAGACAACGCATTGGCAGCCTCGTTGAGCTGACGATCAATGTGATCAACCTGATTTCCCTTGAAGTCTACTGCGATGACTGTCGGAGCATGTCTATAAGCTGCCATGAGGGGGTCCTTGGAGTCCCAAGTCCCAGAAACCTGCTGAGCGACCAAATTTGAGTTGCCCAAACATCTGACCTGGCTGAGGTTCATATCCTTAGCCATATGGAGTCCATGAAGCAAAGTTCGTACTCAGCTGCAATGTTAGTTCAGGAGAACATGGGCCTTAAAACATAACAAAACTTATCACCTCGTGGAGATGTGATGACCACTCCAGCCCCTGAGCCTTCCAATTGTCTGGATCCATCAAAGTGTATCGTCCAATATTTATTGTCCAGTTTCTCTTCAGGGGCTTGCAGCTCAGTCCAATCATTGATGAAATTAACTAGGGCTTGGGACTTGATTGTTGTTCGAGGAACATACTTCAAATGACGTGGGCCAAGCTCGATAGCCCACTTTGAAACCCAACCAGTGGCTTCCCTGTTCTGGATGATATCACCCAGAGGTGTAGAACTGAACACAGTGATGGGATTCTCCTGGAAATAGTGCTTCAACTTTCGACTGGCCATAAAGACACCGAAAACTAGCTTCTGCCAATGTGGGTAGCACTGTTTCGATTCTGTCAATACTTCGCTGACATAATAGACTGGCACTAGGCCAAATATTCCTTCCCTTCCTCTTTGTGCTCCATGACAACTGCTACACTTACCACTTTATTAATAGCGACAATGTACAGGAGCATCGGCTCTTTGTCATGAGGAGCTGCAAGAACAAGTTGTTCTGACAATTGCTTCTTGAGTAACTCAATGGCTTTATCTGCTTCATCACCGCAGACAAATTGATCAGATTTCTTGAGTAACTGGTATAAAGGGATAGCTTTCTCCCAAAGCCATCTTATGAACCGGCTCAAAGCCGCAACCCGACCCGTCAACTTCTGGACAACATTGATGTTGGCCGACTTGGCAAGGGTAGTGATGGCTTTGATTTTTGTTTTCTTCAATTCCTTCCTCAGACACCAGGAAACCCAGGAGTTTGCTTGCAGGAACACCAAATGCACATTTCGCTGGGTTGAGCTTCATTTGTTAGACCCCGAAGATTGTCAAAAGTCTTCTTGAGATCATCAAATAAGGTCTCTCTCTTCTGAGATTTGACCACGATGTCGTTGACATAAGCATAAATATTGTGACCAATCTCTTTGTGGAAACAATTCTTGACATACTGCTGGTAAGTGGCACCGGCACTTTTAAGTCCAAATGGCATAGATATATAGCAGAAATCCCCAACCGGCATGATGAAAGTTGTTTTCTCTTGGTCTTATTCTGCCATCTTGATACGATGATAGCCGGAATAGGCGTCCAGGAAACACAGATACTCACAACCAGTTGTGGAGTCAATGATCTGATCAATGCGAGGAAGAGCAAATGGATCATTCGGACAAGCCCTATTCAGGTCTGTACACACATCCGCCAAATACTATTTTTCTTCATAACAAGCAAATCATAAACATAGGTACTGTTACGAACCCATCCATATTTTATTACTGCATAATATGTACTGTATTCTAACTTCTCCATGACTTATACCCCCGATATAATCCATAGCATCATTAAAACAAGCAAATTATGCAACAAAAACATAAACTGTCTAAGAGAGAACAATCTATAATGATCTGAACAAACGCCATACGTTTGTAACTCAAAAAAATCTAGAACTTTAGGACAACATGTAAAATTTGTATATCAACCATTGTAAAAATTTCAAATTTTTTTCATGTTCCTATGAATTTTAAAAATTCCATAACTGGGCGCAAAATTTCTGTTTTTTTTCACAGAATCAAGTCAACTATCAACCAAATCACCCCAAAGGCTTTACTTGGCACCAACACTAATTAAAACATAAAAACACAATCATAACAGTAGCATAATTGTGTGAACACTCAAAAACAGAAAGAAAAACAAGAAAAATAAGATAGCTATTGGGTTGCCTCCCAACATGTGCTATTGTTTTACGTCCATAGCTAGGCATAATGCATAGTTTCAAGTATTGTCATCCTTATTTTTAATCCCCTTGGTGGACCTCATAATAGATTCATATGGTGGTTTGATTCTCTTTCTAGGGAAGTGTTTCATCCCTTTCTTTAATGGGAATTGGAACCTTATGTTTCCTTCTTTCATATGAATAACAACACCTAAAGTTCGTAGGAAAGGCCTACCAAGTATTATAGGACAAGATGGATTGCATTCAGTATATAGCACAATGAAATCAACATGCACATAATTTGTATTAGCAAGAATAAGCACAATGAAATCAACAGGCACATAATTTGTATAAGCAATGAAAATTGAGCGTTGTACAAACTTGTGATGGCAAAATAATAAAGGCGATGGACTGCATAATAAAGGTTGCTATCACAAGGGGAAATACAACGTGACGTTCTTTTGCACTAAGAGATTGAGCATACAAACCAAAAAGCGCATGACAACCTCTGCTTCCCTCTGCGAAGGGCCTATCTTTTACTTTTATGTATTTACTTTTATGCAAGAGTCAAAGTATTCTTCCCTATTCCTTTTTATTTTGTCTTTTGCAAGCATCATGTGGTGAGGAAAGATCTAGGCACATGTATCCAGTTGGATATGAGTGAGCATGAATTATTATTGTTGACATCGCCCTTGAGGTGAATACATTGGGAGGCAAAACTATAAGCCCCTATGTTCCTATGTGTCTGGTTGAAACTTTTTGCTCATGGGTATGCGGTGAGTGTTAGGAATCATAGAAGACTATATGATGGTTGAGTATGTGGACTTGCCAAAAGGCTCTGATATGTGACCCTTCCTGAAAAGATGATGAATTATAGTTGCAAAGTTGATTGAGAACATAGTTTGTTGGTTTTCAATAGAGTTTATGCTTTATACTTCAATGTTGTGATGAATTATTACTTGTTCATGAGAAGTTTATGATAAAAGTTATGTGGTAAAAGTTCTATGATAGAGTTTGCTGCTGTTATAATAATATGCATGATGCTTCTATGTCCGTACTTTGTTTTTATCGACACCTCTCTCTCTCTAAGCATGTGGACATGCTTTTCGATTTCAGTTTTTGGCTTGAGGACAAGCGAGGTCTAAGCTTGGAGGAGTTGATACGTCAATTTTGCATCATGTTTACCTACTGTTATTTACTAAGTCTTTATGCATAATAATGTTTTTTGGAGTAATTCTAATGCCTTTTCTCTCATAATATGCAAGGTTTACACAAAGAGGGAGAATGCCGGCAGCTGGAATTCTGTACCTGAAAAAGCTATGTCAGAGTTACCTATTCTGCACATCTACAAATGAGATGAAACTTCATGGAGAATTTTTTTGGAATAAAAGAAAAATACTGGGTCAAATAACTACCAGAGGAGGCCCACCAGGTGGGCACAACCCACCTGGGCGCGCCAGGCCCCCCAGGAGCGCCATGGTGGGTTGTGCCCTCCTCGGCCCACCCCCGGTGCCCCTCTTACGGTATATAAGTCATTTGACCTAGAAAAAACGAGGAGAGGACTTTTGGGACGGAGCGCCACCGTCTCGAGGCGGAACTTGCGCAGGAGCACTTCCGGAGGGGGAAATCATCTCATCGTCATCACCAACAACCCTCTCATCTTTGGGAGGGAAATCTCCATCAACATCTTCAACAGCACCATCTCCCCTCAAACCCTAGTTCATCTCTTGTGTTCAATCTTTGTACCGGAACCTCAGATTGGTACCTATGGGTGACTAGTAGTGCTGATTACATCTTGTAGTTGATTACTATATGGTTTATTTGGTGGAAGATTATATGTTCAGATCCATTCTGCTATTTAATACCCCTCTAATCTTAAGCATGATTATCATTTGTGAGTAGTTACTTTTGTTCTTGAGGTCACGGGAGAAATCTTGTTGCAAGTAATCATGTGAACTTGATATGTGTTCGATATTTTGACGATATGTATGTTGTGATTCCCTTAGTGGTGTCATGTGAACGTCGACTACATGGCACTTCACCATATTTGGGCCTAAGGGAATGAATTGTGGAGTAGTTATTAGATGATGGGTTGCTAGAGTGACAGAAGCTTAAACCCTAGTATATGCGCTACTTTGTAAGGGACCGATTTGGATCCAAAAGTTTAATGCCATGGTTAGATTTTATCTTATTACTTTTCTCATAGTTGCGGATGCTTGCGAGGGGGTTAATCATAAGTAGGAGGTTCGTTCAAGTAAGAACAACACCTAAGCACCGGTCCACCCACATATCAAATTATCAAAGTAGCGAACACGAATTGAACCAACATGGTGAAAGTGACTAGATGAAATTCATGTGTACCCTCAAGAACTCTTTTCCTATTATAAGAAACCGTTTTGGCATGTCCTTTGCCACAAAAGAATTCGGATACCTTGCTGCACTTTATTTACCATTATCGTTACTTGCTCGTTACAAATTATCTTGCTATCAAACTACTCGTTACCGACAATTCCAGTTCTTGCAGAAATTACCTTGCTGAAAACCACTTGTCATTTCCTTCTGCTCCTCGTTGGGTTCCACACTCTTACTTATTGAAAGGACTACGATTGATCCGCTATACTTGTGGGTCATCAGAGCTCTTTTGATGTGACATTGAGAATAATTTGTCGTAATATTATCAAGGAGTTTTGTAGCTTCTCCCAATGTAATTTCCGTAAAAGTACCACTTGCAGCAAAGTCTAGAAGATTTCTAGAAACAAAGTTTAGTCCCGCATAGAAATTTTGTATAATCATCCATAAGCTTTGACCATGAGCGGGACAATTTCTAATCATTAATTTCATTCTCTCCCAAGATTGTGCAACATGTTCATGCTCAAGTTGCTGAAAATTCATAATTTGATTTCTAAGAGAGATAATCTTAGCGGGAGGAAAATACTTGGCAATAAAAGCATCCTTACACTTATCCCAAAAATCAATACTATTTCGAGGCAAGGATGAAAACCAAGTTTTAGCATGACTCTTAGCGAGAAAGGAAATAATTTCAACTTAACAATATCATTATCCACATCTTTCTTCTTTTGCATATCACATAATTCAACGAAAGTATTAAGATGGGATGCAACATCTTCATTAGGACTACCAGAAAATTGTTCTTTCATAACAAGATTTAGCAAAGCAACATAAATATCACATGACTCCACACTAGTGGCGGGAGGAGGAATTTGAGTACTAATAAAATCATTATTATTAGTACTTCAAAAATCACACAACTTAGTGTTTTCTTGAGACATAGCGACAAAGCAAGCAAAGGAGCAAACAAAAATATTTTATGTTTTTGTAAATTTTAGGAGAAGTGGGGAGATCAAAATGAGAGGCAAAGGCAAATAAAAAGTAGATCAAGTAGATGATAGGTTGTGCGAAGGTACTTGATAGGTTTTGATGATGTCTTCTCGGCAACGGCGCCAGGAATTCTTCTTGCTACTTGTGAGCTGCGTTGGGATCTTCTTCAAAGAGGAAAGGAGATGCAGCATGGTACATATAAGTATTTCCCTCAGTGATAACCAAGGTATGAATCCAGTAGAAGAATCATGCAAAGCCTCGTGACTAGCACATGCACACACAAAAGCAAATACTTGCACCCAACGTGGGCAAGAGGGTTGTCAATCGCCTTGAACTCGTTACTTGCAAGGATTAAATCTCGGAGTGGTAGATAGATAAATTGCAAAACAAATAAAAGAAATAAACTTGTAGCAAGGATATTTTGGTTATATATATGATAAAATTAGACCCGGGGCATAGTTTTTACTAGAGGCTTCTCTCTTGAACACATAGCATACGGTGGGTGAACAAATTACTGTTGGGCAATTGATAGAAAAGCTCATAGTTATGACGATATTCAAGGCAATGATTATGTATATAGGCATCATGTCCGAGACAAGTAGAGCGACTCCTGCCTGCATCTACTACTATTACTCCACCCATCGACTGCTATCCAGCATGCATCTAGAGTATTAAGTTAATAAAAACAGAGTAACGCCTTAAGCAAGCTAACATGATGTAGACAAAGTAAACTCAAATAATATGAAGAAACCCCATCATTTTACCCTTAATGGAAACAATACAGATATGTGTCTTGTCCCTTTCTATCACTGGGATAGAGCACAGCAAGATTGAACCCATCACAAAGCACCTCTCCCACTGAAGATAAATCAATCTAGTTGGCCAAACCAAATGGATAGATTGGAGAGAAATACAAAGCTATAACAATCATGCATAATAAAGTTCTGAAAAGACTCAATTACTTCTCATGAATATTCAGATCATAAACCCAAAATTCATAGGTTCCCAACAAACACACCGCAAAAGAAGATTACATCGGATAGAACTCCAAGAACATCGAGGAGAACATTGTAGTGAAGATCAAAGAGACAGAAGAAGCCATCTAGCTACTAGCTATAGACCAATAGGTCTATGGTAAACTACTCACGCATCATCGGAAGGCAACAAGGATGATTTAGAAGCCCTCCGTGATCGGTTCCCCGTCTGGCAGAGTACCGAAAAAGGCCTCCAGAAGGGATCACGGAAGAACAGAAACTTACGGTGGCGGAAAAAGTGTTTTGGGTGGCTCCCTGTTGGTTTCACAATATTTGAGAATTTATAGAGGTGGAATTAGGTCAGACGGAACCATGAAGGGCCCACAAGGCAACAGGGCGCCCCCAGGACGCGCCCTGTTGCCTTGCCATCTCCTCGCTTGCCGTCTGGGCTCCTCCCGAAGCTTCTAGGGTCTCTTTTGTCCAAAAAATATCAAAACGTTTCATAGCGTTTGGACTTCGTTTGGTACTAATTTTCTGGAAAACAAAAAACAAGCAGAAAACAACAACTGGCACTAGCACTGTGTTAATAGGTTAGTCCCAATAAATGATATAAAATGGCACAAACAGACATATAAAATATCCAAGATTGATACTATAATAGCATATGGAAAAATAAAAAAATTATAGATACGTTGGAGATGTATCAGTCACTAGCTGGGTTGTCTGGCTCCTATGTTTACCCTTTACGTTTCCGCATGTTCGGCTAAGGGTGTATCGGGACTACCTCTGTGGTTGTTGCTTCTGGATTAACTGGTAAATCACTTCAGGTGGGAGAAGCCGAAAGATGAATGTCACAAAATGCATTAACATGGTCGGCAGGTGGGAATGAATAGACCCATATAGAGGGGGTATGCATAAAGCATATGATTTGACTTCGAGCAAATCACAGATAGGTCTTGCCCGGTATACTCGGTACATATGAGGAACTAGAGCAAGAGCATCGCATCCCGAGGTTTGGGACCGGGGGCTATTTACTTGCCTAAAACTACTAAAGCTCTCTGGCATGTGTATGTGTCGGCGTTCTGGGAACGGGGGTCCCCAGACTTGCCTGCCTGCGGCCCGCGGCGTGGCTCCACTCGCGGCCCAGTACGGCCCGTCTTCACCAACAAACGCTCAAGACCCTCGCGAGGGGCCAAGCCTCATGAGGCGGATGGCACAAGACCTCCTCGGGAGCGGCCTCACCAGGCTGGCTCGCGAGGGGCAGAGAGATCAAGGCAAGGCGAACCTCGCGAGGTGGTTCCTACGACGTCAGCCATGACGACCAAGACCGGGCGGGCGCCAGGCGGGCGCCAGCGTGCACAGTGTCCTCGTTTCCTCTTTGGTGCTAAGGAGGCAAGCGCGGGCGAGGAGTACCAAGGCATCAGGCAAAGGTTTCCATATCGGTGCAACGAGACCAAGACCAGCAGGACGGCAGGACTGAGGTCACCGTGGAGCCCAAGACGACATCACCACCAGAGCCTTTGGCAGGCGAAGACCACCTTTAGTCAGGATAGCTTGTACTAGATGTCCCCCTTGAAATTGGCCGTTGTTGGCTCCCTTCCCGCTCAATATTTGGGGAGAGGACTAGGGCCTCTATAAATAGGACTAGCCACCACAGTAGGAGGCAACTCAGCTGGGAGAGATTCAGATCATCCTCACACTCACCAAGCACAAGAACAACTCACCTCAGGAGGCTATTCTTCCCCTTGTACTGTTCATCCTCAGCCCGAGAGGCAATCCACCACACCACACCAGAGTAGGGTATTACACCACAACGGTGGCCCGAACCAGTATAAATCTCGTGTCTCTTGTGCTGCGAGTTCGTCGAGCTAGGCTTTGAGATTGTGGCGAGGTTGAGGGCGTGACTAGGTAGGGGAAATCTTCGTGCGCACCCCAGTGTTCGAACCTCAAGGGTTTTGCCGGAACCCAAAATCCGACATTTGGCGCGCCAGGAAGGGGGGCCGCCGAAGCTTTCCTTCCGTCGATCTACGTCCCGTCGCTTCGTCGCATCCATGGCGGACGCTCGCCGAGCTCGCGCTGAACGCCGGGCCGCCCTCGCCGCCCGCGTTGCTTAGACGGCTCCTGTCGGTGGGCCTCCCCGTCGTTCTCCGTCACCTGCCACCGACGCCGCCACCGGCCCGGCGGGGAATGAGCAGCAAGCGTCCTCGCTGCACCCCTCGGTGCGGCGGGACGGCCGCACCGCCACTCCGTCGCTGACCCCGGCCGGCTCGTTGCGCTCCCACAGATGCGCAGGTCGCGTTGTGCATGGAACGCGAACTCCTGCGCTACCGCCCCGCCGACGACCTCTATGAGGACTGGCTGGACTGCATCGCCGAGCTCGTCAGCACCGCAGGGGGCTCTCCTGTGCCCTCCCTCTCGTTGCCTCGCCCTCCGCCGACTACGGGCGACGTGGCTCATGGAGCGCCACCTCCACCACCTCCGCACCAAGACGGCGTCCTGGCGCCAAGGCGTGAGGCCCCCCGGCGCGACCCGCTGCGTCGGGCGCCCATGCGCGAAGAAGGAAGCTGCCAAGAAGTTCCTCGTCTGCAAGAAAACACTCCCGCACTCCCAGCACCACTATGACAAGACCGTGCGCCGCCTGCGGTGGCGGTGCGCGGACATCAAGGGCAGGCTCCACATCAGCAAAGGGTCCCGGTGGCCACCGCAGGCTGCCGCGCCTTCACTCCTGAGCTGCGTAGCATCGCATGGTCGGGCAAGTTCAAGCCAGACCTGCCTCCACGCTACGACGACACCCCCGACCCCGCGGAGTTCCTGCAGCTCTATGAATTGAGCATCGAAGCAGCCAGCGGCGATGATAAAGTCATGGCGAACTGGTTCCCCATCGCTCTCAAGGATGGTGCCCGCTCATGGCTCCTGAACCTGCCCCTAGGCTCCATCTCCTCCTGGAACGAGATGCGTGACCGCTTCGTCGCCAACTTCCAGGGCACTCGTGACCGCCCTCCGGCCGCGGGTGACCTGCGCCGTGTCAAGCAGCAGCCAGGAGAGACCCTCCAGAAGTACATATAGCGCTTCAACAACGTTCGCCTCAAGATCCCCAAGGTGACGGACGAGGCCATCATCTCCGCGTTTTCTGATGGCGTCCGTGACGTCAAGATGAAGGAGGAGCTCGCCATCCACGAGGAGCTGTGCACGTCCTTGGAGTTGTTCAACCTGGCGACCAAGTGCGCAAGGGCTGAGGAAGGGCGCCTTTCCCTCCTCGAGCTCCTAGTTGCCGACCTGGAGGAGAAGAAAGCCAAGGCCAAGGACGTGAAGCGCAAGGGGGTGGCCGTACTCGCGGCGGAGCCGGACACGAAGCGCGGTCGCGACTAGCTCGAGTCATCCAAGAGCAGCCGGCCGTTCTGCACCTTCCACAACGTTCACAACCACAACACCAACGACTGCCAAGAGCTCAGGGCCATTCGAGATGGACGCCTCGGTCGACGCCCCGAGCACAATGACCGGGGCTACAGCCGAGGAGGAGGACGTGGCGGAGGACGCTGGGACGACCGTGGCCCTTGCCAGGAGTGGCGTGACCGGCCTCGTGAGGACCGTTGGCAAGACCAGCCTCGTGAGGGCGCCTGGAGGGATCAGCCTCGCAAGGACTGTCCTCAGGGCAATGCTGGGCTTCCTCTGCTGCCGCCACCGCCAAGAAGGAATGACGACCACCATCAGGACGAGGGGGCTGGGGGCTTCCAGGAGCCGCGGGCTATCGCCTGCATCTTGGGCGAAGCTCAAGCCCTAGCCTCTCAGCGAATCTTCAAGCAGTTTGCTCACGAGGTGAACACCGTCCTCCCCAGGCTCGAGGCCACATGCCCGCTTAGGTGGTCCAAGTGTGCCATCACCTTCAGTTCTGCAGATCAGCTCAAGTGCGCGGCCACCGCTGGCGCCCTCCCAATGCTTTGCTCACCCGTCATCAGCAACGTACAAGTCACCAAGACCCTCATAGACGGTGGCACAGGGCTTAATGTCCTGTCCGTCGAGATGTTCGACAGCCTTCAAGTGGCCTACAATCAGCTTCAGCCTACCAAGCCCTTCTCAGGAGTGACCGACGGTTCCACCACACCGATAGGGCAGGTCCGCCTCCCTGTCACCTTTGGACAGCGCGACAACTACCGCACCGAGCTCATCAACTTCGACGTCTCCCACATCCGTCTGCCATACAATGCCATCCTCGGGTACCCAGCCCTGGCCAAGTTCATGGTAGTGACACACCACGGCTACAACATCCTCAAGATGCCTGGGAGCGGCGGGATCATCACAGTCCCCTGTGAAGAAAGAGATGCGGTGTGCTCCCTCGAGCGCGCCTTCCAAGCAGCGTCAATCGAAGACCCCGACAACAATGCAACACAGTACCCTCCTGAGGTCGTCCCCAAGAAGAAGAAGCAGCTACTCCGCTCAGGGCCTCAGGAGAGCGGCACCGCAAGTGGAGCCACGTCAAGATCAGCGCTCGCGCCTGGGGCGCCTCCCTCCCTTGCATAGGAAGGCGCGCCCGGCGCCCTCCTCGAGCAGGGCTCGAGGACTCTCTTCTGGATGGCCTCCGACCTTGCCAACATCACGAGGGAGGCGCTCGGGCACCACGTGGAGGCGTGCTTCACAGCACGTTTCCCTCAGGAGGACACCGGGCGAGGAGCGCCCAGCGCTCAGGAGTTCATTGCCAAGACCACTCAGGAACTACAGGATGCAAGAGCCATGCGCGGCGACCGCCGCTCACCTGGCGCGGCTCCCCATCCAGGCGAGGATGGCGGGTTGCGTGTCTGCATCGACATCCCAGGGCTCAATAGGGCCGCATCTCAGGAGCTTGTCTGGCCTTTGCGCGTGGGCCGCTGCGAGGGCCCGCTTCACAGCTACGTTTGCATGCGTTTTGGCCTACCAAGCGTGGCGTCTGCCTTCCAGCGCAACCTATAGAGCATCCTGGCGGCTCAGGAGGCCAGGCACCATGCCGTCCTGGCAGAGATGGAGCCGGTCCTCAAGGAACCGCCTGGACCCCCCAGAGCCTCCCGAGGCTCAGGGTCCCGGTGGCTCGTGAGGAGCAACCCCTTCACCACGTGCCTTCAGCTGCCCCGACATTTCTTCAACAACAGAACCAGGTGACATTTTTCAAGTTTATTTAGCTGGGAGCGCCCCTCGGGCTGCATCATTCCCAGGCCGCGTGGGTCCGTCCCTGTGGCATGTATCCCTTTACATCTTTAGCTTACTCTGTTGGGGGCACCCCTCGGGCTGCATCATCCCCAAGCTGCTCGGGTCCAGCCCAGTGGCGTGTATCGTTCTTGCATTTACCTAAGCTAGTTTGCTTCTCATGCATAATCTATCCATGGTTATCACCGGCTTGGTTGTCACCTAGCACGGGAGCTGCTCACGCTGGCACGGCGCTTGTGCTTGGGTCCGTCCCTGCAACATCGATAAATCTGAGCGGTCGAGCTCTGGCCCGCGGCACGCCCCGCGCGTGTCACCTCACCAGGCCCTCAGTGCCTTCATTCTCTTACGGAGCAACCAGTGGCCGGCCGGCAATCATAAGGGCAATCTGTGCCCCTCCTCACGCTGACTTGCAGGAACCTCCCGAGGACAACAGCGGGCGGTACCGCGGGCTCCTTCTTCTCCATGCGATTCGCTTGCGCGTTAAAAGGAGGGCTCCTGATCATCGCGACTCGGGAGCTCCTACTGGCTCTCCAGCCCTCACCCCTGGCCTCGACCACGGCATCGTGACCTGGTATACCAGCGGCGGCTGAGCTCGCTCGAGGGCCGGGACCTGAGGACGTAGAGCACGAAGGAGAGCTTGCGGAGGAAGGGGAAGCACGCACGGGCCTAACCTAGCTACGCCACGAGCGCCGACGCACAAGTCTGGTGCAACGCAAGGAAACGACTCTAGACTATCAAGATAAGTTTCGCGCTCGGACCAACTAATCGCTGCGACACGGGATTCTCACTTGCTGCCGCCCTGTCACGGCAACGTCGCCTCCCTTTCTTACCCCCGGTGGCAGCTTGCGCGCTAAAGGGGACCTCCTGAGCATCGCGTCTCAGGAGCTCTTACTGGACCTCGGGCCGCTCACCTCCTGGCCTTGACCACGGCATTGCGACCTGGCATACCAGCGACGGCCGCAGCCTGCCTGGGGACCGGGACCGTTCAGCGTAGAGCACCAAGCCATCGCGAGGATAGAAAGGGGAGACTGAGCCATAGCAGGACACGCGCTCGTACAATTTCATAATAAGGATAATGCCAACAAAAGACATTACGGGTTCTTTACACGCCCCCACGGGGTTCGTTTCGATTCCTCACAGGGAACAAAAGAAAGGAAATTCAAGGAGCCCTATCTACACACGCCAGCGCAGCCGATGCCATCATCAACAGTGGGCCACGGGAGGCCGGCGCCAACCCCATCCAGATCAACGACGGCGGTGGCCGGATGCTGCGGCCTTGCCCTGAGCCCGGCGTGAGCTCGGGGGCATGTAGCTGTCGTCGCTCGTCTCTGGACTCTCGTAGGGCTCGGGAGAATCGTTGGACTCCCAAGCGGTGCCACTGCTACTGGATGAGTCGCTGGCGAGATGGGCGGCAGGCCTAGCTCCTGCCGCGGCACCGTTCAGGCGGCCCTCTTCGGGGCAGCACTCCAAGCGACGGCCTTTCGCGTCGAAGACCTTGAAGAACATGGTGGAGGCGCCGTCGTATCTGAAGTGGACCGCAAGGGCGCCTTCTGCACGGCAAACCCGGGCAACCTCGCCCCAGCCGCGGGTCATGAAGATCTTGCTCGGGGAGACGGCTTCCACTTCCGCTCCGGTCGCCGGGGCATCGCAGTCGGCGTGCTGCAACCATAGCTCGAGGGGCCCCCTCGGCGGCATCTCAGCGGAGAAGAACTGGGGGAAGCGGATCCAGGAGCGTGGAGGCATCACCGCCCATAGCACGAGTTCGCGCGAGAAGTCCATGACGTGGGCCCCTGGGCGACGGCGTGCGCCACCATTGCGCGGCGACCTCGGCCGCGGCGTGGGCGACACCGCTCGCCGCCTCTTCCTCCTGAGCCCTCGGCTTGGGCATATAAGGGCAGCGGATACCCAGGAGGTGGCCGCTCATATCAAGGCCTTGTCACCTCCTGCCTCACGACTACGTCACGACGGTCGACCGGCCTCTTCGGCGGAAGAGGCCCGGGCTCATCGCGGGGAGTCTTTCCCTTCTCCGCGGCCGAGAATCTTCGGATTGGCGCCATGGAGTCGCTGCTGGCAATGGAGCAAGGGAGGAGAAGCGAGCGGAATGGGAAGAGATGGGCGACGGGGGCTCTGCCCCCCTCCTCATTTATAGCAGGAGAAGGCCAACCAGCGCCCCCATGATCACTGGTAATGATGGTTTTTCCTTGCATGCAGCAGGGACTCGTCAAGTCGGGCAGTTGCCGAGGCAGCGTGGGGAAGCGGAGACACCCACGTCCAATCAATCGCCACGCGCTCGACCAAGGCCACAAGCTGTTGGGGCCCGCGGCGCTCCGCACTTGCCCTTTGGCTTCGCCTCGAAGCCAAGTCCAAGCGCGCCTTGGGCCTGGGGGCTACTGTCGGCATTCTGGGAACGGGGGTCCCCAGACTTGCCTGCCTGCGGCCCGCGGCGTGGCTCCACTCACGGCACAGTACGGCCCGTCTTCACCAACAAACGCTCAAGACCCTCGCGAGGGGCAAGCCTCACGAGGCGGACGGCACAAGACCTCCTCGGGAGCGGCCTCACCAGGCTGGCTCGCGAGGGGCAGAGAGATCAAGGCAAGGCGAACCTCGCGAGGTTCCTACGACGTCAGCCATGACGACCAAGACCAGGCGGGCGCGCACAGTGTCCTCGTTTCCTCTTTGGTGCTAAGGAGGCAAGCGCAGGCGAGGAGTACCAAGGTATCAGGCAAAGGTTTCCATATCGGTGCAACGAGACCAAGACCAGCAGGACGGCAGGACTGAGGTCACCGTGGAGCCCAAGACGGCGTCACCACCAGAGCCTTTGGCAGGCGAAGACCACCTTTAGTCAGGATAGCTTGTACTAGCTGTCCCCCTTGAAATTGGCCGTTGTTGGCTCCCTTCCCGCTCAATATTTGTGGAGAGGACCAGGGCCTCTATAAATAGGACTAGCCACCATAGTAGGAGGCAACTCAGCTGGGAGAGATTCAGATCATCCTCACACTCACCAAGCACAAGAACACCTCACCTCAGGAGGCTGTTCTTCCCCTTGTACTGTTCATCCTCAGCCCGAGAGGCAATCCACCACACCACACTGGAGTAGGGTATTACACCACAACGGTGGCCCGAACCAGTATAAATCTCGTGTCTCTTGTGCTGCGAGTTCGTCGAGCTAGGCTCTGAGATTGCGGCGAGGTTGAGGGCGTGATTAGGTAGGGGGAAATCTTCGTGCGCACCCCAGTGTTCGAACCTCAAGGGTTTTGCCGGAACCCGAAATCCGACAGTATGTTTCAGCCTTATAGGTCAGATTGCCTAGTTTTTTCAAATTGGTCGCCTTTGGGCACCGAGACGTCGACTAAGGGCCATGGCTGAAAAAACGCCCTAAGTTAAAAACTAGGGGCAGAAGCCAAAGACCGGCCAACAGTGCATACACAAGTCATGATTGGGTCAAAATCACTTAAGCATAAAACAAGCTTACTTCATTCGCCATATTAAAGGAATAAAGCAAAAGTAGCTGGGAGAAAGTAATATCGTCTTTAAATACCCCTCACAGATTATCTATGAGGGTGCCAAGCTTGTAGCCCCCATGGCTAGACGAGCGACAGGCATAAGTCCTCAGGTTGGAGCTCCTTGCGGTCATCAGCCAGTGAGCCTCTCTCGGTGATTTCAGTGGGGTCGAGGTCAGATTAGTGAACCTTCATTACGGCCCAGGCGAGCCGAGCTCCTTCTCGGTATGCCGAGACCTTCGACATCTTCATTTGCGCCTTGGCCTCTTGAAGGCACCGGACTAGGTCAAAGTAGCTGGTCAGCAAGGGCTGTGAGTGCCAGAGGTACTTGAAGAGGGTCTCCATCATCAGACGCGCCATCTTTTGCAACTCCTCGAGCTGCTTCAGCTTGTCGCCAATAAGTTGGGGCGCGAAGAGTCCTGGAACTAGAACTAGAACAACTGCTTCTCCTCATCATCGGGGCTACCACTGTAATAATGATAGGCCTCAGTGGTGCTGCTAGGCAGTTTGGGAAAGGTGGCTGGTAGACACCAAACTTGCGTCAGCTCGATGGATGCACAACTGCTGAAGAGACACTGCATAAGATATGGCTTTATCAGCTACAGTCTCGTACGCCTTGCGTAGCTCTTCCCTCGCCGAGATGCCTGGAACTCCGAATGCTTAAGTCTTATGAGCTCGGTGGCATCAGCGTCCGTGGCAGCCTTCAGTGTGTCACATATGTGACACACTTTCTCAACTCCTCCTCTACAGTAGTCCTCCGTGCCTTCTCGGCCTTGTGGACCTCCTGCTCCTTTTGGAAGCAGGTTGGTGTTTTCATTGGCCCGCTCCTTTAGACCGTCAACCTCAACCCGAGATTTCTCTAGTTTGGGCTAGAGGGTTCTAGCATGTTGCTCTGTGACTATGTGCTACTTGTGAGCTACGTTGAGATTTTCCCCAAAGAGGAGGGGACATGCAGTACAGTAGAGATAAGTATTCCCCTCATTAAGAACCATGGTTTATCGAACCAATAGGAGAATCACGCAAAGCCTCATGAGCAGCACCTACACGCACAAAAGCAAATACTTGCACCCAACGCTGGCAAGAGGGTTGTCAATCCCCTTGAACTCGTTGCTTGCAAGGATCAAATCTTGTATAGGTAGATAGATAAATTGCAAAACAAAATAAAAGAAATAAAATTGCAACAAAGGAATTTTGTATTTTACAATATGATTAAGGTAGACCCGGGGCCATAGTTTTCACTAGAGGCTTCTCTCTCGAACACATAACATATGGCGGGTGAACAAATTACTGTTGGACAATTGATAGAAAAGCGCATAGTTATGACGATATCCAAGGCAATGATCATGTACATAGGCATCACGTCCAAGACAAGTAGACTGTCTCCTGCCTACATCTACTATCCACCAATCGACCGCTATCCAACATGCATCTATGGTATTATGTTCATGAAAAACGGAGTAACACCTTAAGCAAGATGACATGATGTAGACAAAGTAAACACAATCAATACAAATAAACCTCCATTGTTTTATACTTAATGGCAATAATACAAATACGTGTCTTGTCTCCTTCTGTCACTGGGATATATAGCACCGCAAGATTGAACCCATTGCAAAGCACCTCTCCCGTTGAAGATAAATCAATCTAGTTGGCCAAACAAAATCAATAGATCGGAGAGAAATACAAAGCTATAACAATCATGCACAATAAAGTTCAAAAAAAGACTCAATTACTTCTCATGAATATTCAGATCATAAACCGACAATTCATCGGATCCCAACAAACACATCGCAAAAGAAGATTACATCGGATAGATTTCCAAGAACATCGAGGAGAACATGGTATTGAAGATCAAAGAGAGAGAGAGAGAGAGAGAGAGAGAGAGAGAAGAAGCCATCTAGCTATGGACCCGTAGGTCTGTGGTGAACTACTCACGCGTCATGGGGAAACCCTCCGTGATCGACTCCCCTCTGGCAGAGTACAAGAAAAGGCCTCTAGATGGGATCGCGGAAGAATAGAAACTTGCGGCGGCGGAAAAAGTGTTTCGAGTGGCTCTGTGTTGGTTTGGGAATATTTGAGAATTTATAGAAGTGGAATTATGTTAAACGGAGTTGCGTGGGCCCACAAGCTCAAGGGGAGCGCCCCTCGAGCTTGTGGCTATCTCATATCTCATCTGGTCTCCTCTCGAAGCTTCGAGGGTCCCTTCTGGTCCAGGAAAAAATAATCCTAAGATTTTTTCCGTTTGGACTTCTTTTGATATAGATTTTTTGAAAAGCCAAAAACAAGCAAAAGACAGCAACTGGCCCTGGGCATTGGGTTAACAGGTTAGTCCCCAAAAATGATATAAAATAGCATATAAATGCATATAAAACATCCAAGATTGATAATATAATAGCATGGAACAAGAAAAAATTATAGATACGTTGGAGACGTATCATGGCTGTAAGGGCATTTTATCCCTTAGTTGGTTTTGGTGATTGATGACAATGCTTTTGCGGACTAATCATGTGCATCAAATATTTTAGATATATTGACTAGGCACAAGATGATTGGGCTCCCCTCAAAGGCTATAGAAGACGGCGTTTCTCTTCGGTTCTTTTCGGTGGTATTGAGTCGCAGGGAAGCCGTACTATTAAGAGGGGGTCCGCTTTGGAAAGGTTGGGTGGATTCATCACGTACACATCGTCCCTTGCACCTCCTTTCCTCTTGCCTTTGGAGCATCCTAAGTTTTCCTTGTCTATGCAATTATAGCTCTTGTCTGCCGAACTAGGAAGTGCGGTAGTACTGCTCGTCAGAGCGGTGGTACCGCAGGACCTTGCGGTAGTACCGCCCGCTGGTGCGGTAGTACCGCAAGGCCCCACGGTAGTGCCGCTTCTGGTAAGCGGTAGTACCGTGGTCCCTGCTTAGTTCCGCAACTACGCGGCTGTAAGGGGCGGATGTAATTTTTTACATCCGCACCTCGCGCGGTAGTACCGCGGCTGGCTTACGGTACTACCGCGTCGGGTTTTTGCATCGACTCCAACTCTGCGGAAGTAGCCACGGATGTAATTTTTTATATCCGTGCCTTCCCATCCCTGGACAGCCCCTGCCTTGCGGTAGTACCGCAAGGGGGGCGGTAGTACCGCGCCAGCAGTACTACCGCCCTCTGCCTTAGTGCATGTGTGGCTGTTCTGGTCTCTGCTGCGTGGGCGGTAGTACCGCGGGGCTCTGCGGTAGTACCGCGTACCCCTGCGGTAGTACCGCGCCTCAGGTGCGGTAGTACCGCGTGCCCCTGCGGTAGTACCGCGTCTCAGGTGCGGTAGTACCGCGCTGCGCAGGCTGAGTTGGTGGATAACGGTTGGATTTGTTCTTCCACTATATAAGGGGTGTCTTCCTCCTCTAGTTGACCACCTCTTCCACCTCCAAGCTCCATTGTTGCTCTAAGCTCCATTTTCGCCCGATCTCCTTCCCTAGCCAATCAAACTTGTTGATTCTCTAGGGATTGGTTGAGGAGGCCCCGATCTACACTTCCACCAAGAGATATTTGAATCCCCCCACTAATCCCTTGTGGATCTTGTTACTCTTGGGTGTTGAGCACCCTAGACGGTTGAGGTCACCGTGGAGCCATAGTCCATTGTGGTGAAGCTTCGTGGTGTCGTTGGGAGCCTCCAATTAAGTTGTGGAGATTGCCCCAACCTTGTTTGTAAAGGTTCGGTCGCCGCCTTCAAGGGCACCAATAGTGGAATCACGGCATCTCGCATTGTGTGAGGGCGTGAGGAGAATACGGTGGCCCTAGTGGCTTCTTGGGGAGCATTGTGCCTCCACACCGCTCCAACGGAGACGTACTTCCTCTCAAAGGGAAGGAACTTCGGTAACACATCCTCGTCTTCACCGGCTCCACTCTTGGTTATCTCGTGCCTTTACTTGTGCAAGTTTATTTGTGCCTTATCTCTTGCTTGCGTGTATGCTTATTGTTGTTGCATCATATAGGTTGCTCACCTAGTTGCATATCTAGACAACCTACTTTGATGCAAAGTTTAAATTGGTAAAGAAAAGCTAAAAATTGTTAGTTGCCTATTCACCCCCCCTCTAGTCAACTATATCGATCCTTTCAATTGGTATCAGAGCCTCGTCTCTTTATTAAGGACTTTGCCGTCCGAAGAGTATGGTTGACGTCGTAGACGGTGTGGAGGAGCACTCCGGTGTGAATCCGGTCTCGTCTACGGGAGATGGGGGAACCGCGGTCTCTCGTGAGGAATTAAATGTGGCGTTGGACACATTGAAAACCTCCATGACTACCGAGGTCGAAAGCATGTTTAATAAATACTTAGAAGGGCTTAAACTTTCCACCGCACCGTTGAAAGTGGGTGATCCCGCCAACAAGGTGACGGATGCTACCTCCGACAAAGGGGAAGCTACTAGCGAGAAAGCTCCTTCTTCTAGTGGTAAAAATGGCACCGGCATCTTTGCCCATGTGGAACCTCCACCTGTCTATGGTGGACCGCTCCCTTCCACTCATTTGAATCATGCCGGCCCGGCTCCAAGATTGAGAAGAATGTAGATTTTGATTCTTGGGTCTATCGTTTTAAGCGTCATTTAAATCATGTGAACACTAACCTTTGGAGAATCATTGAAGAAGGTTTTTATCCGCATGACCGAAGTAACTTCACTCCTAGAGAAGTTGTGGATCATCAATTCAATGAGAATGCTCTCTTCATCATCCAAGAAGCAATCCCACCCGAAGATCTTCCTCATCTCCGGCCCTACACCGTGGCCAAAGATGCTTGGCTCCAAGTTGTTTCCCTCTATCGGGGAAGCGCAAGCATTCAACGCTCCAACTATGAAGTGGTGCAAGATGAAGCCGATGAGTTTGCAATGAAAGAAGATGAAGAACCTCGTGAGCTTTTTCGGAGAGTAACCAAACTCGCGGTCTCTCTCCGAGATCATGGAAGTAAAGACACGGATGACAATTGGATCAAGCGCAAATTCCTCAAGGCAATGATGCCCTACCACAAAGCCATGTCCTCCGTCATTCGTCAAAGGCCGGACTTCCACACCTTGTCCTCAAGTGAAGTGTTGGATGAGTTCGTTGCTATGAGCATCTTGGACAAGACCGCCGACAATGCGGTTCTTCGCTCTCAAAGAGTAAAGAAGCCCAACCTTGCTCTAAAGGCCAAGGTTAGTATGGAGGAAGAGGATGAAGAGGAAGAAGAGGAGGGCAACCTCGAAGATACGAAGTATGCCTATCATGAACACATGGCTCTTGCTTCAAGGCAATTTTGGAGCAAGAAGAACTCAAGGCCAAACTTCAACAAGAACAATTCAAGTGGCGCAAAGGGCAAGCAACGGGTGAGGACTTGCTTCAATTGTGGCAATGTGAGCCACTTTGTTGCGGAGTGCCCTTACGAGAAGAGGGAAGACAATGGTGGCAAGCTCATCCGAAAGGACAAGGCCAAGTCGTTCCCCAACAAGAGCAACTTCACCAAGAAGACTCCTCCCAAGGCATTAGTCGTACAAGAAGAGTACAACGAGGATGATGACGATGATGAAGATGGTGAGTCGGTTGCCATGGCCTCTGTGGCCATTGCGATGACTCCACGGATGTCTCTCTTCGACTCACCCAATGAGAACATCGCCGCCAAGTGCCTCATGGCTAAAGCCACCAACAAGGTAACCCCCAACATCAAAACTACCATCATTAATCATCCTTCTTCGACGGATAGCATTGATGAACATGAGGGGACAAATGTGGAGGAAAATGAGTTTGAGACCTTTATGGGTAAACTCAAGGGCAAATCCAAGAAGCACTTCGTTGCTCTCTTGGAACAACTTGGTGAAGCCAATGACATGATCGAGGCTCACGAAGACACCATCTCTAAGATGGAGGGGCATAGTCGTGACTATGCCGATGAGATTTCGGATCTCTCCAATGCTCTTGACGAAGAGCGTGGTCTTCGTTTGGCTCTTGAGGAGTCATACAACGATGATCATGCTAAGTTAAAGAAAGATCTTGATCATGCTCTTGTTGTGTCTCGTGTGCTAAACTCCGAGAAGGCAAAGCTTGGGGTTGATCTTGCTAGACTCAAAGAGGAGTTTGACATTCTTGACAAGGCTCACAAAGTCTTGAAGGGTGTTCATGCTAGCCTCAAGGAGTCTCATGATCAACTCCAAGTGAAGCTAACTAAGGAGAAAGCCACCTTTCCTCATATGGTGTTAATTGATAATGCAAATGCTACTAATCCTTGTTGTGAGCATGTGCATCTTGTTGAGGAGAATGCTAAGTTGAAGGAGCAACTTGAGAAAGGCCTTGTGTCATGCATACAAGGTGAGAAGAACCTCAACGACCTTTTGAGCAATCAAAAGGAAGTTATGGCCAAGGAGGGGATTGGGTTCGCACCCAAGCCCAAGAACAAGAAGAAGAATGACAAGACCAAACGACCTCCTCCTCTCAAGCAAACTTTTGTGAAGGAGGGAGAGGGTGCTTCCAAGGAGAAGAAGAACAATGCGAAGGGTGGCGGTGTCAAGAAGGGCAATGCCACCCCTTCCAACAAAGCCGGCGACTTTAATCCTTCTTATGTGCTATGCCGTGCTAGTGATGGGCATGTTTATGCCAAATTTGTTGGTTCTCCTCATGAGTATATTGAATGGTCTATTTGGGTTCCTAAGACCCTTGTTACTAACATCAAAGGACCCATTACAAAATGGGTACCTAAAACCAAGCATTGATCTCTTGTAGGTGTTTGCTTCCGGTGGGGGATCATGGTTGCTCGATAGTGGAGCTACAAATCATATGACCGGAAGCAAGGACTTGGTGGTGGACGTGCACAAGATTCCATCTATGCCCACCAATGTCGAGTGGGGTGATGCCTCATCTTCTAAGGTATTGGGACTCGGCAAAGTTGTCATTTCTCATGATCTCACGATCGAGAAGGTCATGCTAGTTGAGTCCCTTGCATACAATTTACTTTCCGTTCGTCAACTTGCAATCATGGGCTTTGCCACTTTCTTTGATATTGATACCGTGGCCCTCTTGTGGAGCAAGACTCTTAAAGTAGCCTTTGTTGGGCATGTCGAAAACGGTCTCTATGTGATTAACTTTTCGGAGCGACCCACTAAGACCGCGACATGCTTAATGGCTAAAGTTGACGTGGGATGGCTTTGGCATCGCCGGTTAGCCCATGTCAATATGAGATCTTTGCAAAGTCTTCTCAAGGGGGACCATGTCCGTGGACTAACGAATGTTAGTTTTGCTAAAGATCGTGCTTGCAGTGCTTGTATCGAAGGAAAGCTACATGAGACGGCTCACCCTCCCACAACTATCATTTACTCGAAGAGGCCTTTGGAGCTCCTTCATTTGGATCTCTTTGGGCCTCCATCCTTTGATAGTCTTGGGGGTAGGAAGTATTGCTTGGTGATTGTGGATGACTATTCAAGATACACTTGGGTGTATTTCTTCAAGAGGAAGAGCGAGACCCAACAAACCGTCATTGACTTTGCGAATGAAGCCCAACGTCAACACAATACAAAGATCTTGACAATAAGAAGTGACAACGGCACCGAGTTCAAGAACTACACCTTGGATGAGTTTCTTAGTGATGAGGGGATCAAGCATCAATATTCCGCACCTTACACCCCTCAACAAAACGGTGTTGCGGAGAGGAAGAACCGGACGTTGATGGATGCGGCAAGGACTATGATGGCGGAGCTCAAGTATCCATACAACTTTTGGGCCGAAGCCATCAACACCGCGTGTCATGCATCCAACCGGCTCTACCTCCGCAAGGGCTTGAACAAGACTCCATATGAGATACTCACCGGTAACAAGCCCAACCTCAAGTACTTTCGGGTGTTCGGGTGTAAGTGTTTCATTCTCAAGAAAGGTGTTCGGTTGTCTAAATTTGAGGCTAGAGCTTATGAGGGCATATTTGTTGGTTATGCTACAAACTCTCATGCTTACCGTGTCCTCAATAAATCTACGGGACTTATTGAGGAGACGTGTAACGTGGAGTTTGATGAGAATAACGGCTCCCAAGTGGAGCAAAGTGGCACTTGTGATGTAGGTGATGAAATTCCTCCTCAAGCCATAAGAAGAATGGGTGTTGGTTTTATACTACCCATTGAGGAACCCCTTGTGGCCGAAGGAGAAGGACAATGCTCCACCCAAGTGGAGCCATCACCATCCCAAGGCCCACACGCTTCCGAAGAACAAAATGAAGACCCTCAACCTCATGAACAAGACCAAGGTCAAGATCATGCTCAAGACGGTGGTGACACACCAAGTGATGCCCAAGGTCAAGTTCTCTCCTCCGAGCAAGTTCAAGATCAAGAACAAGCTCAAGACGGCGCTCAAGATGATCAAGTGACCGCTCCTCGACTCACCACCGAGGAGGAATTGGAGCGTCGTGCCGCCAAGATTGCATCCAAGCTCTCCACCAAGGGTCATCTCATGAAGAATGTGCTTGGAAGCATTCAAAAGGGGGTAAGCACTCGTAGACAATTGGCAAACTATTGTGAACATCACGCGTTTGTCTCTTGTGTTGAACCCCATAAGGTATATGAAGCACTCGAAGATCCGGATTGGCTTAATGCCATGCATGAAGAACTCAACAACTTCGAGTACAACAAGGTGTGGAGATTAGTGCCGAGGCCAACGGGGAACCACAATGTCATTGGAACCAAGTGGATATTCAAGAACAAGCAAGATGCTCATGGGACCATCATTCGCAACAAGGCACGATTGGTGGCACAAGGCTACTCCCAAGTCGAGGGTATCGACTACGGTGAAACCTTTGCTCCCGTTGCTCGCCTTGAATCTATTCGTTTGTTGATTGCTTATGCTTCTCATCACAACTTTAAGTTGCAACAAATGGATGTGAAGAGTGCTTTTCTTAATGGTCCCATTAATGAGTTGGTTTATGTCAAGCAACCCCCCGGGTTCGAGGATCCCTACTTTCCCGATCATGTGTATCAACTCGATAAGGCACTCTATGGCCTTAAACAAGCCCCACGTGCGTGGTATGACCACCTTACCGAGTTGTTACAAGATCGTGGGTTTGAAGTTGGGCTAATCGACCCCACTCTTTTTACTAAGAAGGTCAAAGGGGAGTTGTTTGTATGCCAACTATATGTTGATGACATTATCTTTGGTTCCCCTAACAAAGCTTTCAATGAGGAATTTGCCGCACTCATGACCTCAAAGTTCAAGATGTCTTCCATGGGAGAGTTGAAGTTCTTTCTCGGTTTCGAAGTAAAGCAAAGAAGAGAAGGAACCTTCATCAACCAAGCCAAATACACTCAAGACATGCTCAAGAGATTCAAACTAAGTGATGTCAAGCCGGCGTCCACTCCAATGCCCACCAAGTGCCAACTTGACATCGATCCCAATGGTAAAGCGGTGGATCAAAAGGTATATCGCTCCATGATTGGTTCCTTGCTTTATCTTTGTGCATCTAGACCGGATATCATGTTGAGTGTGGGAATTTGTGCACGGTTTCAAGCCGCACCTAAGGAAAGCCACTTTGTGGCGGTCAAGCGAATCTTTCGATATTTGGCTCATACCCCAAACTTTGGCTTATGGTACCCAAGAGGAGCAAACTTCAAGCTTGTAGGATATTCGGACTCCGATTGGGCGGGAGACAAAGTGGATAGGAAGTCCACTTCCGGAGGGTGCCAATTCCTTGGTTGCTCTTTGGTAAGTTGGTCTTCTAAAAAGCAAAGTTGTGTGTCTCTCTCGTCCACCGAAGCGGAGTATGTGGCGGCCGGGAGTTGTTGTGCACAACTCTTATGGATGAGGCAAACTTTAAAGGATTACGGTGTCATTTGTGACAAAGTGCCTCTTTGGTGTGATAATGAAAGTGCCATCAAGATTTCTCTCAACCCCGTGCAACACTTCAAGACGAAGCATATTGAGATTCGGTATCACTTCATCCGAGATCACATTAGGCGAGGGGAGATCGAGCTCAACTACGTCAACACCCATGATAACCTTGCAGATATTTTCACGAAGCCTTTGGATGAAGCAAGATTTCGCGAGTTAAGGCATGAGCTAAATATCATTGATTCGAGCAATGTTGGTTGACCCCTTGCACACCCCACCCCACTCAACTTGTTGTCTATTCTAGGTGTAGGCATGGACATAGGGGGAGTGTTGTTCTCTCAATGAACTCTCCCTCCCCCCATTATGCATAAAGTGATCAACTCTTTCACATTAGCCATTTTTTATGGTACTTGTGCTTCAAAGATAAGTTTTGGTCATGGGCCCAAGGATAATTCTTCGCGGTGCCATACCAATTGACTCAAACATAGGTGGCTCCGGCCACCGCCCTCTCCTTGGAGAGGTTGTGTCTCGTTTTTGGTTTGTGTTGGTTCTTGCCTCTCCTTCTTCGTGGCGCGCTCGTGCTTGTGGTGTCCAGTGTGTTAGTTCCTTTTTGTAGTCTCTCGCTTGAAGGTTCCGTGCTTAGGAGTTTTCTTTGGTTGAAACTTTTTTTGAGCCCACGGTACTACCGCGGCCTGCCACGGTACTACCGCAAGGGGGGCGCGCGGTACTTCCGCACCCAGCGCGGCAGTATTTTTTTTTACTGCCACCTGGGGGAGCGGTACTACGGCCCCGGTGCGGTACTTCCGCCCGGGCAGTAGTACCGCGATGATGTGCGGTACTACCGTGCGGTCACGGGCGCGTGGGGGTTAAACACGGGCAGGGGGAGTTCTAACTCCCCCATACCCATTCGTCTCTCTCCCCACTTCGTCTCTCTCTCTCTCTCGCTCAAGAACGGCGCCGGAGGCCCTCGCCGGATCTCCTTCTCCGGCTGCTCTCCTCGGATTCCGACCGGTGGGATCGTTCCCCCCCAGTCCCTCTTGCCATGGAACAAGGTTTCTCCCCAATCCCTCTCGTTTTCTTGTTCGTCTTGTTGCTTTTAGGTTTTGGGGAGATGCAAGTTGTTCTTGAGATTTTAAGTCAAATCTATGCAAGAGTAGGATGTAGGAGAGTAGTTTTGTGTAGTGTTGGTACTTGCTATAGTTGTCCCGTGATGGATTTGATTGACCGTAGTACCGCGTGTTGACACGGTTGTGCTCAGATCTCCATGGCTATTTCGGATCTGCAACCGTGCGGTACTACCGCTCCTCAGGTGCGGTACTACCGCCCGTCCGGTACTACCGCCCTACTAGCACGGTACTACCGCTCCTTGGAGCGGTACTACCGCACGTGGCACAACACGCGTTACTACCGTTGTCTCAAATCCCTCTTGTGGCATTTCTTACGTGCCATGTCTACTTGTTTCACCTGCTTTGCTGTGGTCTTTGCATTGATCCTTCTCGTGTTTCGTGCGTGTTTGTTTTGTGGTGTGTGTTTTAGGTGGTGGCTTAGGTGCTCCAGCTCGCCGCTCCAATCCACCCCGTGACACGGGGTCCAAGCGTATGCGCAACACAGAGGAAGCAGAGGGCTCCAATGCCCCCCAACGCAGAACCAAGACCACTGCTAGCAAAGAGAAGGAACCCACCAAGGGCATGGATGAGATACCGCTTGCTGAGTTCATCGCCCGGAGGCAGGTCAATCCGTATGGAAACACTCATGCCAACTTTTGAGGGAATGATCTATTCTGGACAAAGCAGCAGAATCTCATTTATCTGGATGTCATTAAGGCCAAGCAAAATACCCATGTGGAGGTGAAGTGGATCAACATGCATCACATGCGCGAAGAGGCGCACCGGGAATACTTTGGTGAGGCTTTGGACCTCGTGGAGCAATTTGGCATTGAGCATATCATCTCATTCCACAAAGACTATGATCCTGAGATACTTGCCCAGTTCTTTGCCTCCGTGCATTTTCATCCCAATGAGGAAAGGACCATGACTTGGATGACCAATGGCCGACAGCTGACTGCTACCTGGAAGGAATTCATGACCCTGCTTGGGGTTCCGGATGAGGGGCTCACCACTCCCCAAGGTGTTCGCCCTCATGCCAATCCCGAGTCTGCCAACAAGAACAAGCTCATGCCCTACCTTGTGGAGAAGAAGCTCTCCAATGGCAAGTCAACTTGGGTACTCAACTCCTTTCTTGACATCATGCACCGGATCTTCCGCAACACTCTCTTCCCACGCATTGGGGACAAGGACAAGGTGCATGCCTATCTGGTGGATATGATGCTCTTGTGTGAAGATGCTCGCAACTCTCAGACACAGCCACTTGATGTCTCACATATCATGTGGATTGAACTTCGGTTTGCGGTCTACAACCGCAAGGTCCCCATCTATGGACCTTATCTGTTTCAGTTGATCTTGGCTACTTGGGAGCGGGTCTACCCTCAGGATGAGTTTGAGGCCCCTGGTTGGATCCGGCATGAGCCCATCAACCTCTGTATCAAGTCTCAGTGGGCCAACACTACCTCTCGTGCTGATACTGCGGCTGCCATGGACATGGATGCAGATGAGGAGGAGGAGGAGGCAGCAGACGAGGACAACTCTGAGGGTTACATCCCTCCCACCTCTGAGCCTTCTTGGGCTAAGCGACTGAAGAACAAGATGAAGATGTTGTTCTGTATGCAAGCCAAGGGGCAGTACCAGACCCATGTGGCTTCCAAGGAGATTCGCCGCCGCGACAAGCGGATTTTCAGGACTTTTGGCGAGAACATATCTAGCGGGTCAGAGGTGAACATCACCCCAGAGGCAGAATGGCTGCACAAGCAGGGCTACCGGTGGACCGAGTCTGAGGAGGAGTCCGTCCCAGCTATAGAGTCCGACGAGGAGCGTGCCAGTGACTACTCCGCTTGAGCCACCACTATTGTTGTAGATGTCCTCTCTGCCTTTTTGGCGTCTCGATGCCAAAGGGGGAGAGAGTGTAGGATTTGCTGCGAGTTATGTCGTGTTTGGGTCAGTTGAACTTCGTTTATTTTGTTTGCTTTGGTTTGCTTTGGTTTGTGCTCGTGAGACCTTCTATCATATGGTGTAAGACATATGCACTCTATCGTACCGTAGTAAGCTTATTCTATCATGTGCTTATTACATTATGCTCCTGTCTATCTTGCTTAGCTTTAGCCTTATTGCAAGATTTGTCATGTCTATAAAATATAGGGGGAGTGTTGATCCTAGTATGTGTGCCATGCAGTCCAAAGCACTCATCGGGATAGCTCACATCTAGGGGGAGCTCGTCTATATTTTAGAGACTTGGGGTTTACCCTTGCTCTTTGCGTTATACCCTCGTGCAAATCCCGTGTTGTCATCAATCCACCAAAAAGGGGAGATTGTAAGGGCATTTTTATCCCTTAGTTGGTTTTGGTGATTGATGACAATGCTTTTGCGGACTAATCATGTGCATCAAATATTTCAGATATATTGAGTAGGCACAAGATGATTGGGCTCCCCTCAAAGGCTATAGAAGACGGCGTTTCTCTTCGGTTCTTTTCGGTGGTATTGAGTCGTAGGGAAGCCGTACTATTAAGAGGGGGTCCGCTTTGAAAAGGTTGGGTGGATTCATCACATACACATCGTCCCTTGCACCTCCTTTCCTCTTGCCTTTGGAGCATCCTAAGTTTTCCTTGTCTATGCAATTATAGCTCTTGTCTGCCGAACTAGGAAGTGCGTTAGTACTGCTCGTCAGAGCGGTAGTACCGCCCGCTGGTGCGGTAGTACCGCAAGGCCCCACGGTAGTACCGCTTCTGGTAAGCGGTAGTACCGTGGTCCCTGCTTAGTTCCGCAACTACGCGGCTGTAAGGGGCGGATGTAATTTTTTACATCCGCACCTCGCGCGGTAGTACCGCGGCTGGCTTACGGTACTACCGCGTCGGGTTTTTGCATCGACTCCAACTCTGCGGAAGTAGCCACGGATGTAATTTCTTATATCCGTGCCTTCCCATCCCTGGACAGCCCCTGCTTTGCGGTAGTACCGCAAGGGGGGCGGTAGTACCGCGCCAGCAGTACTACCGCCTTCTGCCGTAGTGCCGTGTGGCTGTTCTGGTCTCTGCTGCGTGGGCGGTAGTACCGCGGGGCTCGACGGTAGTACCGTGGGGCTCTGCGGTAGTACTGCGTACCCCTGCGGTAGTACCGCGCCTCAGGTGCGGTAGTACCGCGTGCCCCTGCGGTAGTACCGCGTCTCAGGTGCGGTAGTACCGCGCTGCGCAGGCTGAGTTGGTGGAACGGTTGGATTTGTTCCCCCACTATATAAGGGGTGTCTTCCTCCTCTAGTTGACCACCTCTTCCACCTCCAAGCTCCATTGTTGCTCTAAGCTCCATTTTCACCCGATCTCCTTCCCTAGCCAATCAAACTTGTTGATTCTCTAGGGATCGGTTGAGGAGGCCCCGATCTACACTTCCACCAAGAGATATTTGAACCCCCCCACTAATGGTCACCCTAGACGGTTGGGTGTTGAGCACCCTAGACGGTTGAGGTCACCGTGGAGCCATAGTCCATTGTGGTGAAGCTTCGTGGTGTCGTTGGGAGCCTCCAATTAAGTTGTGGAGATTGCCCCAACCTTGTTTGTAAAGGTTCGGTCGCCGCCTTCAAGGGCACCAATAGTGGAATCACGGCATCTCGCATTGTGTGAGGGCGTGAGGAGAATACGGTGGCCCTAGTGGCTTCTTGGGGAGCATTGTGCCTCCACACCGCTCCAACGGAGACGTACTTCCTCTCAAAGGGAAGGAACTTCGGTAACACATCCTCGTCTTCACCGGCTCCACTCTTGGTTATTTCGTGCCTTTACTTGTGCAAGTTTATTTGTGCCTTATCTCTTGCTTGTGTGTATGCTTATTGTTGTTGCATCATATAGGTTGCTCACCTAGTTGCATATCTAGACAACCTACTTTGATGCAAAGTTTAAATTGGTAAAGAAAAGCTAAAAATTGTTAGTTGCCTATTCACCCCCCCTCTAGTCAACTATATCGATCCTTTCAATGGCCACCAACATTCGATAAGCAGATCGTACCGTAAATACTCCACTATTCTCATGGGGCCATGACCAAAAATCATCCAACTGCCTAGTACACCAAGGAATGGCCATTATTGCAACCTCATTTGTTTGCAAGAATGCCTCGACGAGCATAGGGCGGTTCCGATCTCCATTAATAGTAATGAGCTCACTCACCAGTTGCGGGGGGTTTATCATCCGATTGGTGATCGACCTCATGTAGGATGGGCGGGGAATCCAGTTGTGCTGCCAAATATTTGTGAATGTCCATCACTAATCCGCCGAATCGTGCCCTACTTTCGGGTGTCTCGTCCATCTAGGACAACTCTCCAAATTTGCGACGGCGCACCCCCTAGCTCTACCAGCAGGAAATCACAAGAGAGAAAGTACTTTGCTTTCGAGACCCTTGCGCTCAAAGAATTCGGTTCCACTAGTATGCGCCAAGCCTGCCTAGCAAGTAGTGCAAGATTAAAAAGCTCAATATCTCGGAACCTAGTCCTCCACAATGCTTGGGCCTTGTCATCATGCTCCACGAGACCCAACTGAGCTTCATTTGCCCTCCTTACTTCCCCACTAAAACTTGTGAATTAAAAAATTTATATGCTCGCATAGACCTCGGGGGAGCTTGAAACATGACATGAAGTATACCGGAATAGCCTGAGCAACAAATTTAACTAGAACTTCCTTACCAACCACCGATAGTAACTTGACAAGCCATCCCTTCACCTTATTCCATACTATGTCTTTCAGAAATTTGAAGGCCCCATTCTTGTTGTTGCCAACATCAGAAGACATCCCCGGTATCTTTCTGACAAAGACTCAATGGTGACATTAGGGCTGTTTTGACTTCCTCTCTGAGGCTGTTTATGCAACCCTTACTAAAAAAAACTAAAGATTTAGACAAGTTAATGCTCTGACCAGAGGCACTACGATAACTCTCCAATAGACATGACAACTCAATTGCTCCATCTATACTGGCATTGACAAACATCAGGCTATCATCCGCAAAGAGCAAGTGGCTCACGGCGGTGCTGATGGAGCTACTCGAATTCCACTGAGGTGCGATGATTCATGTTTTGTTTTCAAGAGGCACATAAGGTCCTCCGTTGCTAACAAGAATAGACATGGAGAAATTGGGTCCCCCTGTCGGATCCCCGTGGATGGTTAAATTCCTCCAACTTGCCACCGTTAAAAAGGACCGGAATTTTTACTTAGCTTAACATCCTCATAATTAGAGAAACCCAAGGAGGTGCAAACCCCATCTCCTTAAGCAGCTGCATTTTCTTTTGAGGGGGCGGAGAGGGGGGCCTTAGACTCTGTACAATGCAAGGTGCATGGGGTTGGTGCTTAGAGAAATAAATACAATTTTTCTCTAATCATCGGTGCTTATTTGTAGAGGGTAGACGTTTAATTAAGCGTATGTCCTATAAAAATAAGTATCGATACTTAAAAAAAACTCGGTTTATTTTATTTTTTGAAAGATCGGTTTGTTTTACTAAGCATCTTTGTAAACATCTTCCATTATACAAGACCTTAAGCAATTGTATAAGCACCCATCATTATTATACAAGGCCTAATGGAGTCTCGTTGCGGTTAGGAGAGGCTGACTCCGCAGCCCGAGCAAGGAAATAGCCCAACCCACGTTCAGGCCGCGGTACACGTAACCCCCACCCCATACCCCTTCTTCCTCTTCCCCAGACGGGGAGACCCCACCTCCCCCTTCCGCCTCCCCTTTCTGCTTCTCCATAGCACGGAGACCTCCCACCTCCACGGAGCAGCACCACCGCCGCCACCGCCGCTCGCGCTCGCTGAGCGCTGCCTTCGCGCCTTTGCTGGTTTCATCTGCCTCCCTCCTCGCGTTCTTAGACAAGAAAGTCGTTCTTGGCTTTGATCAATTTTGGTCTGAGCGGAGGGGCAGCTCATGGTCGTAACCCGGTGAGGGCGGCGGCGGTTCCGGGATGGGAAGCGTCGGTGGAGAGGAGGAGTTCCCCGCCGGCGTGACGGGGGCGGACGCGGAGGTGGGGGCGCTAGTCTGGGTGCGCCGCCGCAACGGATCCTGGTGGCCCGGCCGGATCCTTGGCCAGGACGAGTTACCCGAGAACTGCGTGGTTCCACCGCGCTCTGCAGGCACACCCATCAAGCTCCTCGGCCGCCCGGACGGCAGCATGTCCGTACAACCCCTCTTCCTGATTGCCTCTCTGTTTCTTTCTTGTGCTTATGCATGCGTAGATTCGATCTGTTCGGATAATCCTTGCTGTGGTTTCTACCACGGCATAATTTTCTTTTCTCCTGATGATGCCATCCATATTTTGCACTACAGCAAACGATGCCGATTGGCAACGTCTGCTGTTCTTTCTACCCATAGAGTAGTAGTAGTATGTATAGTATCTCTCTCAGACTTGGAAATGGTGAAAACTAGGTACATCCTTGCACTATCTATTTTTACATTGCAAAAATCTTGGAAGCCATTAGAAGGATCAATTAGGTGACATACATATTGCATCCCCTCTGTATGCTAGGAAGAAAAGTGCCACGCATCAAGATCTGGGTTTAACTGTTATGCTGACTTGTGCAAAGGCTATGATTTATATCTGAACATATGCTCAAGCTAAGCCTGTGCCCCCCCCTCTTGTCAAGCTTAGTTTATGATAACATTTCTCGCCTGGATGAACTGGTGGTTTCTTATGTTTATTCACTTCCATTGCATCTTTACTCTGTACATTGCTTCGGAAGAGAGATTTTCGTTTAGGTTTTGTTTTTCTAGTTTTGACTCATTTATTTTGCACTTATAATTCCCTTTTGCTAACTTGCATAGATTATTATGTTTTTCATGTTTGTGTATCTTAAGTCTGATTTTTTTTCTTGTTCTCTTTTACTTCATCATAGTGACTGGTATAATCTCGAGAAATCTAAGCGTGTGAAGGCATTCCGGTGTGGTGAGTATGAAGAGTGTATAGAAAAAGCGAAAATTTTGGCTCGCCAGCAAAAGAGAACCTACAATGAAGGAAAGTATGTTCGCAGGGAGGATGCCATTATGCACGCCCTTGAAATAGAAAGATCTCGCTTTCCAGATGAAGATGAGATGGACGATGCTATGTGTGCATCTGAGAACAGGTATTCTGCAAACTCTAGAAACATAGGTGGAGCCAGCAGAATATCTTCTCGCGTTGAAAGGGGTCTGTATGATATTGAAGAAAACTCAGCTCAAGGTTTATCTGAAGCGTCAACATTTTTCAAGCTGCCACAAAATATATCCTCTTCAAGTACTAGGTATGCTTCATCGTCAAGGAAGAAACGGAAGGCATCAAACAAATTTGAGGATGACACAGTCAAAGGATTCCGGCGTATGAGAGACCTTATTGGATCAAACAGGACCCCGAAACAGAAGTCAAGTGCTGGTTCTTTTTCAAATGGGTATCATGATTTACCTCATCTTGAAAGTGGGCCAAGCTTTGGCTATGAGTTGCCTAGCACAAATGGAATAAACAAGAATAAGCAGTCTCATTCATTGACAAAAAGGAAACGCTCCAATATTGGTCAAGCTTATGAAAATTCAAGAAAGAAAGATAAGCGACGTCCTTTGTCAAAGTTATGTAAAGATTCAGCAGTGAAAGTTCCAACATATTGGGACGCTTCAGGACAGTCTTCTGTCCAGTCCCCTGGACACAAACTGTCGAACGTGTTTGAATCAAATTGGGGGGGATTTTCTTTGCCAGGAAATTTAAATTGTTCTTACAGCTCGGGCACTTCAAGTGTGGAGACTTTAGCAGATGCCTTATGTACTAGTCGCAATGGTGCTACCAAAGCTTCTAAACTAAAGGAAGCTGAAGTCTTGGACGGGACTGGGTTTCTTAGTGATGGCTGCTCTGATGATGATGATGAGTTTCTTGATGCTCACCGTACTATGGAGGATGATGTCACAGCAGAAGGTAAACAGATAGTACCGCTTCCTTAATTCCACTTTTAGTTGCTTTATACATTTAAGCACTGTGTTCAAGATGATGACCATCATATAGCGGATAATTAGATATGCAAGAAGTTATGTGTTTGGTTGTAATACTCTTTGAGCAACTTTTGAAATAGGGGTTTTGCCACACCAGGTTTTGTTGTTATAAGCTGCTCCATGCTTTGTGATCAAGTCGACCATGTGTTAGAGGTGAATCCTGTACACATTGGCATGTTTCCTTTACCAGCCTGATCTTTCATATTTCTACCATATAGCTTTGGGATTTATCACATTTAGTTAAGTATGCACATTCTTTATTTCAATCTCTTATTCTTATGGAAGTTACTGATTATGTTGCAAATGGTGAATATCTGTTCAGTTTTTCACTATCTGAACTATCACAGAACGCACTGCTTAATGCTTCTCAACTGATCTTTTATCAGGCCATCTGCACACACATGGATCGTGTGCATCTGTAAAGGATGAGACCTTAAAAGGCAAGACACAAATTACTGACTATAGCAGAGAACACATACCCTTACTTCGTGATAATACAAGTTCCAAGAAGAAAAACATACAGGTAGCTCCAGTAAGCTGCAACATGGATGAAAGTTTGATGGTGGAACAATATGGAAGGACAATAAAATGCAAGGAACAAGATGAAGATGTTACTGGGTTGGATGCACGAGTCGGAAGTGCTAGTGATCCTGGGAGTAGCATGAAATTTGTGCTGGTTCCTCCAGATGATGGTGCTGGCGTTATGGGGCAACAATATTATGAAAGCGGACCCGAGCATGATGAGTCATTTGAAACTCTAAGCAACCATTCACACTCTGAAAAGGTTGGGGCAGCATCCCCATATTATGGGTCACCGCTTAAAGTAATACTGCCTGAGCAGAAACCTGATATGAAATCTACAAGATGCCATGTGGTAAAGCCAATGAAGAGTGTACAAGCAGACTATAAACTTTATGATGTTGAGTTGGCAGTCGAAGGAACCTACAAGGGCCACCGTGCACCTCTTGTTTCTCTGACAAGTAAATGGAACCGTAAACCTGTTATGGGGTTTCCTGTACCTGTTGTTGTTTTGGATGATAGTTGTCCTGTGGAAAGTAGAGATAATCACCATCTGGCAAAGAACAGTCTTACCAACTTGCTAAAGAGGAGCGAAGTTGCAGAACCGCGCCAGCCAAGATCGGCACATTCATCTAAATCAAAACTTGGTGGCCGTAAAAAGGTCTCGGAGCATGATATTGATAAGTCCTGGCGGCCACATACCAAGAAATCAGCATCTTCACCAAGGAAAATGCGCAGGCTCTCATCTTTTGGCAGCAGCCGTAGAGAAAGCTCAAACAGAAATACTGTAGTTCGAAAAATTGGCGGGCCAACTATTGCGTGCATCCCGGTTCGACTTGTTTTCAGTAGGATCAATGAAGCATTAAGCTTTCATGTGAGATCAGAGAACACTAGCTGAGGTGCTCTGCCAGGACTTAATTAAAGAGAGCCTCCGATCATACACTTTCTAGCTTTTCATGTACATTAGTCGCCATAATTTTTTAAAGCTTGATGCCTGGCATGTTTATATGACTATTATGTGCTTGTAATCCATAAGTGATGTAGGCAATTGTTACTTACCCACCGTGAGTGTTGGGTGAGACTTCCATGGTGGAAGGAAATAAGCAGCATCAGTAATTTTGCGCTGATGGTGTTGAAGCAGGGAAGGAAATAAGCAGATGTAGTATTTCTTTTCGCTGATAGAAAACCTGGCAGTAACTTGGTTTAGATTGGTGGAGAAAACACCAATCAAGTTTCAAATTTAAATCTCAAGAAATTTCATTTGTACTAGCTGTAAGCAAATTGTTCTGCTACGACGAACTCCGGCAGCTGCCCATCGGTGACCTCATCGAGGGATGAGAGCTGGCCTCAACCCTCAAGCAATCACCCTAGAGCAAGTCCTCGTGATAAACCAAGGCGGTGCCGAAAACGTAGGTTGGATCGCGGCTACCACAAATAATGTCCCATATGTCGGAGAGGAGGTGGCTGCCGAGGCCGAACTACAGTTTCTCGTCACACTCCTTGGAGGCCGCACGCAGGGCAACATTGGAGCACATCTCCAACTCCAGAAAGAGAAGAATGATGTCGCTGCAAGACATGACTGATGGCTTGAAACCAGCATGAGCGTTGCCGTAGGACCACCTCGCCGTTGGACTTTCCAAACTCCGGGCTTGCAACCTGCAAGCAGCGGCCGTCCGACTTCACCTCGCCGTGGATCAACTAGGTGGGGAGCTCATCGCCCCCTATAAACCTTGCTGTGCACCGCTGTCGAGCAGTAGGAGAACATTAGGGCAATTCCAACGAGCCGTTGTAGCACCCCTCGCCTGTCTTCGCCAGCAACGCTCCAAGCTCGCTACCTCGCTCGTCGGCCGCCTCCATGCCGACATGCCTATTACCTGGTTGGCTTCTTTCACCACGCCCGCAAGGTGTTCGACGTTTCGCCCGTAAAGTATAAATGGATAGTAGTGATAAGTACTTTTTCAACAACTTCATTTGCGATTAGGATGATTAGTCGTCCGACGATGAGGAGATTATGTTTGCTACTTTGGTCGTCCATGACCACATTAATAAGGCAACGACCAATGTTCAGAGGCTCGATCCCGGGGTATGCTTCGGTGCTGAATCGCAACAGAGAGAGCGACCATTGCCTACTCTGGGAGGACTATTTCAAGCTTCCACTCTTCAAACACCACCTATTCCGGCGCCGCTTCCGGGATGGCTAGACATGTGTTCAATTGTATCCCGGAGGGGGTGGTGGCGTACGGTGATTATTTTGTATGCAAGGAGGATGCCCTGGGAAAGGTTGGCTTCTTCTCTTACCACAAATGCACTGCAGCTATTCGGATGCTTGCATACGGAATACCCGGTGATCTTATTGATGAGTAAGTCCGCATGAGCGAGTCTATGTGCCTAGAATCCATGTACAGGTTCCGCAAGGCTGTGGTAGTGATGTTTGGTCCGGAGTACTTGAGAGAGCCAGCTGCTACAGATATAACCCGTTTGTTGACGATCAATGCAGATAGGAGCTTTTCGGGGATGCTTGGTAGCATAGATTGTATGCACTGAGAGTGAGAACTGCCCTTCTGCTTGGCAGGGGCAGTATAGGGGCCATGTAAAAGTTTGCACTGCCATACTTGAGGCCATGGCTTCACAAGATCTCTGGATTGGCACTTTTTTTCCGGCATGGCCGGCTCTCACAATGACATCAACGTGCTTCAACGCTCTTCGGTGTTTACAAGGCTTGTAGAAGGCAACTGCCCAGAGGTCAATTTTGAGATCAATGGCCACCGCTACAACAAAGGATACTACCTAGCTGCTGGTATCTATCCTTAGTGGACTACTCCTGTCAAGACAATCCCCAACCCGTTAGGAGAGAAGAGGCAGAGATTTTCCCAAGCACAAGAGAGTGCAAAAAAGTACGTGGAGCGTGCTTTTGGTGTTCTTCAATCTCGATGGGGCATCATTCGGTATCCTGCTAGAACTTGGAGCGCCAAGAAGTTGTGGGTGGTGATGACTGCTTGTGTGATCAAGCACAATATGATCATAGAGGATGAGCGTGAGGATGAAGTCTTTGATCAGGGGTTTCAATTTCAAGGTGGAAATGTTGTGCCTGAGAAATTTGTCCATCAAATGCGTGATTGGGAAACTCACATTCAATTACAAGATGATTTGGTTGAGCATATGTGTGTTGGGAAACGTTGAATGGAAAACAAAAAAAATTCTACGCACACGCAAAGATCTATCCATGGAGATGCATAGCAACGAGAGGGGGAGAGTGTGTCTATGTACCCTCATAGACCATAAACGGAAGCGTTTCACAACGCGGTTGATGTAGTCGAATTTCTTCGCACTTCAACCGACCAAGTACCGAATGCATGGCACCCCTGCGTTCTGCACACGTTCAGCTCGGTGACGTCCCTCGCCTTCTTGATCCAGCAAGACGTCGAGGTAGTAGATGAGTTTCGTCAGCACGACGGCGTGGTGACGGTGATGGTGAAGTGATCTCCGCAGGGCTTCGTCTAAGCACTACGAAAATATGACCGGGGGTGTAAACGGTGGAGGGGGCGCCGCACACGGCTAGGCAATTGTCTGGGGTGTTCTAGGCGCCCCCCTCATATATATATATATAGTGTTACTATTCATCATCCAGGGTGCAGAATAAGTTATTCTTCACCCGAGGTAATCTTACGGTCACTTCCTAAATAAATTACGTTTAGAATATTAACAGTTACATGCATATTGATTCAATATGTAAAATTTGGTACAAAAAGTAGGTTATAAGACCAGAAAAATCACATTTTATGTATGTTTTACACTATGTTTTGACATTCGTAATTTTACGTAACATAAAATATTATTTACGGCGAGTACATGTTTTCTTACGTTCTCTTTTTTTGTATGAAATAAGACAAAATTTACGAAACGTAAAAATACAGTGCATTGATGTCAAAATAGAGAGGGGGGGGGGTGAAGAATAACTATTTCTCACCCAGGGTGACGAATAGCGCGACCCTATATATATATATATATATATATATATATATATATATATATATATATATATATATATATATAGGTGGGAGGGAGAGGGGAGAGGCCAACGGGCGCCCCAAGTAGGTCCGTCTCCTACTTGGGCTCCTGCCCTTGGCCGCGCCCCCTGCCATGTTTGTCGGAGGGGGAAGTGTTGTAGGGTGGAATCCTAAGTGGAGATATTTCACAAATTGGAGGGGAAATCCCCAAGAACAAGAAGAACACAAGGGGAAAAACAAGAGGAACACTCAAGAACAAGTCCAATCACACATCCACTAGACTCAAATCCACACAAAATCCACAAAGGTACAAGAACAACAAAAGGAAAGATACAAGATAGAGTTCATCTCAAATCCAAAGGAGGTGAGGTCTTGATGATCCTATGATGGGGATCCTTCCCTAGAAGGGGTCTTTATCCACTAGGGATCTTCTCCAAAGGAGGTCTTGAACTCCAATGGAGTGTCTCTCTCTCTCTCTCTCTCTCTCTCTCTCTCTCTCTCAAGAGGAGGTACAAGGAGCAAAGCTCACATATATCATGTCATATCCTTTGCTAAGTCCAAATGGAGGAGGTAGAGGAGTATATATTGGTGGCTGGAGGTGAGGGACGAAGTGGAGGCCCAACAGGAGATCACAGCCGTCCATCCTGAAGGGTCCTTGCGCACGGGGTAAGTTGGGCCCGTGCCCCGTGTGCACGGTACAAGCCCGTGCGCACGGGGTGCTATAGCGCCAGCTTCCTGGGAGGCCTGTGGGCACGGGGTCATGGGGGCCCGTGCGCACGGGGTCGCTTGAGACCTGCAGACTTGGTCTTGGAGCTCCCCTTCCTCGTGGATGCTCCTCGACTCCCTTGATGTGGTCAACCTCGATGATGGTGTACATGTACTCTTGAGCTTGGACTCCTCCTCGATGAATGTGTAGCCCCACTCACACCTATGTATGCATACGAGAGAGGGGTCAAGTAGTATACCATCCTCGAAAGGTACAAGTGGACACGTGTAAAGGAGATGATTCACCTTTGTATGTATGAAGTAGATGTCGCACGTGTCACTTGCCAAATGGACTCTTGACATGGTGATGTCCATAGGATGCTCCGCATCAGGAAGGAAAGAGGGGGGGGGAGAGGGAAGGAAATGAGAATCCTAATCCACACACTACTGCAGGATGCTGCTAACGCGACACTATGATCAGAGACCCTGTGACGAAATTGTGTGCAATGCATTAATTGCAAACAGTGATGTAAAAAAACCATCAAAAAAGATGCAAAACATTTGCGATGGCGGAGCCATCAAACACGGTTCCGATTTTAGTTGCGTGTGCGATGTAGGGCACACGATTGATCCATTCGAACTGTTTGCGATGAGGCAGAACAATAGAAACGGGCAACCATATCAATGTGTGTACGATATATGACAGATAGTTCGCTCCGATGAACTGTTTGCTATTAGGGAGTGCAACAGAAACGGTTAGCCAGATCAAGGTGTGTGATATACAGATACGGTTCACTCGGATGAACTATTTTCGATTAGGGAACACAACAGAATGGTTCAACTTAACAAGATGTGTGTGATATGCGGCATACATTAAGTGCGTGTGTGATATACGGTTAGTGCGTGTGTCGCCCATAGTCTTAGAGAAAATTACTAGTAGTACTTTAAGTTTGTAGTATCAACGTACAATGTCGGTAAGAGCATCCTTTGAGGGCTTTGAGTGTTGATTAGCATGTGTTCACTGATGTTTTGTAGCCGCACCCTGGCCCCAAATACTACTGAAACGTCCGCCCGCAGCCACCGGAGGAGACTTGAGCTGGCCGCAGCTGGTTTTTAGTCCCACCTCGCCGCACGAGTTGGCTGCACACCGGGTTAAATTGTCGCGCCGGCAGATGGCAGCAAGCTTCTCTCTTGTTGCATAGGATCAAATCTGGCTACGCGAGTGAGGCAGGTTGACACTTGATTGCATTTCATAAACCGATGATTTCTCATCGGGTGTCACCTTGCCTCGTTCATGTACATTGAATAATCCTGATACAATTAAAGAGATTTTTGAAATTAGGTGCAGTTGGAGATGCTGATAGATATAAGAATCATTAGAAGATTACAAAACACACGGTTTCTATGGCGTACCCGTGTGCGTTTTTTTGTGTTAATGATCCATAAGTCAGTTACCTGTGCGATGTTTCCTAATAAACTAGGCGTACCATTGACCGAAAAAATCAACTATGCATGTACATATTTTTGGAGACAGGATCTGCCAATTTTCTCTTTTCTCGCACACGAGTATTTTACGTGCTTCATCTGTGTTGTGTGTTTCCCCCGCCCAAGTTTCAATTTTCGCAGCAAAATTTTCATTAGGCATGGGATTTCAGAATTTATTCCTCCAATCACATCCCCACCCATCAAATTTCCTCAGTATCTCCCCTCCCCCTGCCTCCCCCTACCGGCAGTTCAAACCACCACCGCCGCAACCACAGCTTCAACCACATCTACGTTCTGCTTGGATCCAGTCAGGTAACCCACCAATTTCTATTACAACCCTGACCTGATTGCTTAAATGGCGCCTGTGAAACACCCTCATGCCTCCAAATCCCTACCGCCCCTACCTGTAGAGCATCGCCGCGCAAGCCCAACCACATATCACATGGAGGTCAAGGAGCTGATGGTGGTCCATGGCGCGATGGCCGCTGTGCGTGTTCACCCAGACGAACACCTAGCCTTCACCGTCGCCGACATGGTGCAGGCTCTGGCCCAGATGAAGTGCCCCAGCGACTACCCCGGGACTTAACAAGTATGATCTAACCAGCTAAATCTTACCAATACCACTTGCAGTGGCTATGTTTTGTACGGTTGATGTATTAAGCATGTTCATGCCTTGTTTATCTCAGTACTGCACTCTGTGTGATGTTCAAGTATTAATTGTCCAGCTCAATTTCACCAATACCAGCAACAAACTTACAATACATGACTCAGGATATCACTAGAGATGCTTCCCATTTGCTATTTTTGGTGGATGCTAACCCTGTTGTACTTAACATGCCTGTCCATGTACTTACGCAGGGTCATAACGGTCGATGCCGTTGTTTGCCATCGAGTTTAGCTGCATCCCATGTCTTACAGTATTTCACATTATTTGTGCAATTGCAGTTTAACTTTTACCATTTACTTGTTGCTTGTAGGTACACATGTCAGTGGCACTGATCCACGCTTCGACCCGGAGGAACAGCTTGCCTCCGCCGCCGCCGACTTTGGGCGGGCTCTGGCCAAGATGAAGTGCCCCAACAATTACCTCTCAGGACTTACCAAGTATGTACTCACCAGTTCAATCTTACCAATACCAGTTGCAATTAATGGATATGTTTTGTACGGTCGGTGTATTAAGCATGTTGTAGTAAACATGCCTAACACGTTTTAGCTACTTTCCCTACCTTTTTATAGACAATCAGGCCATTCTCTACTCTGGCAGCACCTGCCTTGTGATGTTTAACTCTGCCAATTGCATTTTTATCAGTACCGGTTTCAATGGCTATTAAGCCTGTTATAATTAATAGTTGAATCCATTTTAAACAGCTGTATTTCAATGGCTACAAACTTACAAAACATGACTTAGGATGCTGTTAAGCCTGTTGCAATTAACACTTGTATCCATTTTTTAATCCATCCCTTTGCTACCATGCTACTCTCCGCAATGAAGATATGCTAGAGATGTTGCGCATTTGCTATGTTTGGTGGATGCTAACCCTATTGCACTTAACATGCCTTTCCATGTACTTACGCAGGTTCATAAGGGCGATAGTGTTGTTTGCCATCGAGGTTAGCTGCATCCCATGTCTTACAGTATTTTACATCATTTGTGCAATTGCAATTTGTCTTCTAACATTTACTTGCTTCTTGTATGTACACATGTCGGCGGCATTGATCCACGCTTCGACCCGGAAGAAGAGCTCGCCTCCGCCGCTGCTGACTTTGGGCGGGCTCTGGCCAAGATGAATTGCCCCAACAACTACCTCTCAGAACTTACCAAGTATGGACTCACCAGTTCAATCTTACCAATACCAGTTGCAATTAATGGCTATGTTTTGTACGATCGATGTATTAAGCATGTTGTAGTAAACATGCCTAACACGTTTTAGCTATTTTCCCTACCTTTTTATAGACAATTGGGCCATTATCTGCTCTGGCAGCACCTGCCTTGTGATGTTTAACTCTACCAATTGCATTTTTATCAGTACCGATTTCAATGGCTATTAAGCTTGTTGCAATTAACAGTTGTATCCATTTTTAAATATTTGTATTTCAATGGCTACAAACTTACAAAACATGACTTAGGATGCTATTAAGCCTGTTGCAAGTAACAGTTGTATCCATTTTTTGATCCGTCCCTTGGCTACCGTGCTACTCTTTCGCAATGAAGATATCACTACAGATGCTGCCGTTTTATTACCATTTGCTATTTTTGGTGGATGTTAACCCTGTTGTAGTTAACATTGGCTTCCCATGTACTTACACAGGGATACAATGGGCGATGCTGTTGTTTGCCGTCGAGGTTAGCTGCATCCCATGTCTTATACACCATCTATTCCTAAATATAAGTATTTTTAGAGATTCCAATATAGACTACATAAGGAACAAAATGAGTGAATCTAGATTGTAATCTAAACTATATCTATAATTCTATATACATCTGTATGTAGTTCATATTGAAATCTCTAAAAAAATACTTGTACTTAGGAACGTAGGTAGTTGTATTTTACATCATTTGTGCAATCTCAGTTTAGCTTCTAACATTTACTGGTTGCTTGTAGGTACATATATGAGCGGTACTGATCCACGCTTCGATCCCTTTTGCATATGGGGCAATGAGATATTCATGAACAAGCGTCAAGTGGAGAAACTAAGAAAGATTGTTAGGCAAAAGAAACGAGTGATTGGAATTAAGCTCTTTATTTACACTTTGTCCAAGACAATAGTGAACTTTAGGATGGTAAGTAATGTGTTGCCTTTTCCCCCTGCCCACAACAAGTTACTCTATTATACCTCAGTATCTGATATTTTTCTCTTTTCAGTGGTTTCCGAAGCTATTTACTGATGATTACCTTGCAAACTACATGACCGGAGTGGAGGTAACTAATGTTAAAGTATATAATTCATGCTACCATGATAATGCTCTAGAAGTCTTCCTGAAGGCGGTGAAGGATGGGCGGGCGATCATCACAAGGGGTTGGACAAAAGTGGTTCGTGCCTATGACATGCAGGAAGGCACATTATGGGCATTCCGCTTCTTCAACACCATCGACAGTCAAAATGATTTACACTTGTCTCTTCACCTTTACCGCCTTTAAATATTGTGGTTCATCATAGTTAATTGCTGTCTAATCCTGTAATTACTGAACATATTGTACTGACAATTTTATTTATAGATTCATTGTTGAACCATTGTGCTGAGAATTTGAATTGCACGTTTCATATTTCAAAATTTCCCATTCGAATAATAAATTACAGGCAAAAATAAAAATATACAGGAGCTAATAAAATAATGTGCACACGGTTAGAAAGAAAACAGCGTGTGTGATGAAAAAAAGAGAACAGACGGTTCTTTGACGTGAAATGTTTGCGATGCCCGACGGACGCACACACGGTTTCGTCTCATATACGTGTGCGATTCATGGTAATACGGCAAACGTTTCAAACCAGTGTGCGTGTGTGATAGGAATACCAATCGCACACAATTATGAAAATGGACACGTTGGCATTAGTAGAGGCACCACACACATTTTACATTCTTGAACTGTGTGCGATAACGTACCTATCACAAACATATCGGTAGATTAAATGTTGATGTCCACCTTTTTCACACGACTATAGCGGTGTAATCGTTTGGGATGTCTCTCTGATCAGAAACGTGACATCGAGATGTAACGTGTGGGACTGGCGCGGCTTCCCATACGTTTATCCTATGGCGATCGTTAGTAGCTGCTCGCTCATCCCAAACGATTTCTGGGTCATGTGGGAAGGACCCCCTATCGCCCACACTCACTTGGCGACGATTCCAAATGCCATCGCGAAAAGGGGTTAAAAACCGTTTGTATAGCACCTTACAGTACAATTGACACTTACCTTTCCCTTCTCTTCTTTCCTTCTCCTCCTTAGGCCGGCCCATATGGGGGCGCACCAACCCCTTGTGGCTGGTGTGTTTCCCCTCTTAGCCCATACGGCCCCTATCTTTTGCCCGGGGCGTCCGGAACCCCTTCCGGTGACCCGATAAGTACCCGGTAACCCCCGAAACACTTTCGGTGTCCGAATACCATCATTCTATATATATCAATCTTTACATTTTGAACATTTCGAGACTCCTCGTCATGTCTGTGATCTTGTCCGGGACTCTGAACAACATTCGGTCACCAAATCACATAACTCATATAATACTATATCGTCATTGAACGTTAAGCGTGTGGACCCTACGGGTTCGAGAACTATGTAGACATGACCGAGACACCTCTCCGGTCAATAACCAATAGCGGAACCTGGATGCCCATATTGGCTCCTACATATTTTACGAAGATCTTTATCGGTCAAACCATTATGGCAACATACGTAATTCCCTTTGTCCATCGGTATGTTACTTGCCCGAGATTCGATCATCGGTATCTTCATACCTAGCTCAGCATCGTTACCGGCAAGTCTCTTTACTCGTTCCGTAATACATCACCTTGTGACTAACTCAGTCGTTTGCTTGCAAGCTTATGATGTGTATTACTGAGAGGGCCCGGAGATACCTCTCTGATACTCGGAGTGACAAATCTTAATCTCGATCTATGCCAACCCAACAAACACCTTCAGAGATACCTGTAGATCATCTTTATGATCACATAGTTACATTGTGACGTTTGATAGCACACAAGGCATTCCTCCGGTATCCGGGAGTTGCATAATCTCATAGTCGAAGGAATATGTATTTGACATGAAGAAAGCAATAGATATAAACTGAACGATCATTATCCTAAGCTAACGGGTGGGTCTTGTCCATCACATCATTCTCCTAATGATGTGATCCCGTTATCAAATGACAACACATGTCTATGGTTAGGAAACCTCAACCATCTTTGATCAACGAGCTTGTCTAGTAGAGGCTTACTAGGGACACGGTATTTGTTTATGTATTCACACATGTATTTAAGTTTCCGATCAATACAATTCTAGCATGAATAATAAACCTTTATCATGAATAAGGAAATATAATAATAACCATTTTATTATTGCCTCTAGGGCATATTTCCATCAATGTGGGCCTAGCTTGACAACCGAATACTGCCACCCAAACACAAACAAGGCCAGACAAAGGCAAAAACACCGACCCAAACAGATAAAAAGCACACGAAATCCATGTCTCTTTATGTCGAAGTGCTGAAAGTTGCCCTTAGCAACTTGGGACTCTAGCTGGGAATTACAAGTGACGTGCTATCAGCATCGGGCCATCGCGGGAAGACTAGAATGAGATTGTGCGATCGTGCAATCTTGACATTTGAGCCATGGGATGGTAATCGTACGGTGCAGATGTGTGAAGTGGGTTTGGATGTCACATCATGCATTTAAGCCCCTGAACTTGGGTAGTATTCCTTGCGTACAAATAGCACAACATCTCCATCAACTTGTTCTTGCCTAAAAAAATGTTCTTTGTCTAAAAAAACAACACCATTATTTCGTTCTCCGTCTCAAATAACAACATCCCGGACAACAGATCTTAAAGAAGAAATATATCAAAAACAAAACTTCCGCTAGATCAAATGCACCAGAAAAAAGTCTGACTTACTCCTACTTATGAATTGATGAATACATATACAGGAAAGAACAATTCACTGGATGTAGACGCAAAGATAACAAGTTTGTTTTCCTAAGACAAATGAGATAAAACACAAAACATGAGACGGGACAAGAAGTGCATCTGCAGTACACATCGAGCTGAGGATTATCTACTCGAACCAGGCCATCCGTTGGAGAAATGGATCTGGCAAAAGGGGGACATTAGAGCTGCAGCTAGATCCGTAGCCAAGGCTGTTGGGTCGCCATAGAGGCGGGTGGTGGGATCTGGATGACGCCATGTAAAAGTAGGCGATGCTTCCTACCAGCTAGGTTTCTCGGGACGACGACGGTGGATCTCCTGGTGTCCGGATACAAGGCACCATGTGTTAGGAACTCTCCCTCAATATCACTCCATGGATTCAAATTCGAGCTACAAGCTTACAACGAGAGGGGAATTCGAGAGGAGAGGGACGCACACACGCTATCCTTGCGGCCAACTAGGCATTTTCCACCACCTGCAAATGCTACTTGTGAGCTGTGTTGGGATTTTCCTTGAAGAGAAGGGGAGATGCAGTACAGTAGAGATAAGTCTTTCCCTTAGTGAGGACCAAGGTTTATTGAACCAATCGGAGAATCACGCAAAGCCTCGTGAACCACACCTACACACACAAAAGTAAATAGTTGCAAAGTAAAATAAAAGTAATAAAATTGCAGCAAAGGTATTTTGGATTTTATAATATGATAAAGGTAGACCCGGGGCCATAGTTTTTCACTAGAGGCTTCTCTCTTAAACACATAGCATAAGGTGAGTGAACAAATACTGCTGGGCAATTGATAGAAAAGCGCATAGTTATGACGTATTCACGACAATGATCATGTATATAGGCATCACATCTGAGACAAGTAGACCGACTCCTTCCTGCATCTACGATTATTACTCCACCAATCAACCGCTATCCAGCATGCATATATGGTATTAAGTTCATGAAAAACAGAGTAACGCCTTAAGCAAGATGACATTATGTAGACAAAGTAAACCCAATCAATATGAATAAACCCTATCGTTTTATCTTTAATGGAAACAATACAAATACGTGTCTTTTCCCCTTCTATCACTGGGATATAGAGAACTGCAAGATTGAACCTATCACAAAGCACCTCTCCCACTAAAGATAAATCAATCTAGTTGGCAGACCAAATATATAGATCGCAGATATATACAAAGCTATAACAATCATGCATAATGAAGTTCATAAAATACTCATTTACTTTCCATGAATTATCTGATCATAAACCCACAATTTATTGGATCCCAACAAACACACTGCAAAAGAAGATTTCATCGGATATAACTCCAAGAAGATCGAGGAGAACATGGTATTGAAGATCAAAGAGAGAGAAGAAGCCATCTAGCTACTAGTTATGGACCCGTAGGTCGGTGGTGAACTACTCATGCATCATCGGAAGGCAGCTAGGATGATTTAGAAGCCTCCGTGATTGATTCCCCGTCCGGCAGAGTACTGGAAAAGGCCTCCAGATGGATCGCGGAAGAACAAAAGCTTGCGCCAGCGGAAAAAGGGTTTTAGTTGGCCCTCCGTTGGTTTCCCTATATTTGAGAATTTATAGAAGTGGAATTAGGTCAGACGAAGCCTCGTGGGGCCCACAAAGTAACAGGGCACGCACTGTTGCCTTGCCGTCTCCTCGGTCGTCGTTTGGTCTCCCCCCGAAGCTTCTAGGGTCGCTCTTGTCCAGAAGAAAATCGTCAAAAGTTTCATAGTGTTTGGACCCCGCTTGGTACTGTTATTATGGAAAACCAAAACCAAACAAAAAACAACAACTAGCACTAGGCAATGGGTTAATAGATTAGTCCCAAAAAATGATATTAAATAGCATAAAAAGTCGTATAAAGTATCCAAGATTGATAATATAATGGCATGAAACAATAAAAAATTATAGATATGTTGGGGACGTATCAGCCTAGCAGAAAGAGAGAGAGAAGGGGCAAACCGGATTTTCAAATCATGGGGGCGATGGAGCACTTTATTTTGAGTTGCTCCAAAAAGGTGCTTAACAAATTAAATAAATGATTTTTTCATGAATACACATGCATATGGTCTAAGTACATGTGATTTTTTTTGAAAATACGTTTATTGTGCGCTGCACAAAAAAGACAAAAATGTATTTTGTCTTTTTAATCTTTCACATGCAAGCACATATGTTGGTGAAATTTTGGCACGTTATACTGCATTGCTATACGTGCATGTACCCAAAATTTGGGAAGTTTTTAAGCCGTACAAATTCATTTTTTGAACATAAAAAATAACAGCACAAAGTGCCCGTGCTCAGATGTCAATTCTCGGAGAAGGAGGTCTTATACGGTTACAAGGCCCAAGGCCCATTCCGGGCCTACAAGCCGAGGGGTAGTCAAGGCTTGCGCATGGGGTTATCATCTGAATTGCTTTCCTCTTCTTCGCGCACCCGTTCCTCGTGGCTCCTGACAATCCCTCCCGTATGAAAAACGGCTTGTCCCCAAGCCGAGGGACATGGAAACAGTTGCTTATAATATAAAATGACATATAAAGCATACAAAAGTGATAATATAGTAACATGAAATAATAAAAAAATTATAGATATGTTGGAGACGTATCACACACCATGTGAGCTTGTGGGTTTCACAAGACCCCACTCACTAGTAGCCCATGTCCACCGCCTTATTCCACCTCTAGAAAAATTCAATCTTACTCTCTTGCTCGAGTTCTTGGTCATACAAGCACAGTTTCCAATCTCTTTGCTTCTTGGTATGTGAGTCCTCCAATGGTACAATTAATTTTTGTTCTAATGGTTTATACTTTGCTTATTTTCCTACTATTGGTGACCAGGAAAATGAGCTTGTTGATGGCCTGCATGTGCACATGGTTAAGTTGTAGCCTTTTTGAAGTAAGAGTATTGATCCCACAGGGAGCACATGATCAAACTTTGCCTCTTGTAATAAATTACAGACTTGAGCCTACAAGTAATTGTAGACTCCACACAAAGTGAGGGAGAGAATAAATTGTTGTTGTGATGCGGAGCAAACTTGAAAGTAAATAACATAAAAAGTAATAAGAAAATAGTAGATTGAGTTACTAGTGAATTAACAAAGGAGTAAGACATTCTGTGGGAATCCGGAATCCCCATTGGTATGTTTCTAACGCGACCTATGCATGGGCATGGTATGATGTGGATACTTGAGCTACTCTTAACGATTATGCTGGGCGGATCAGGGTACAAAACACGTTCTAATCTAGGTAGACTCGTGCCACGTGCGCCACTACTGTAGTCTCCATCCCGCGGGGTTAAAACTAAGGTTATTAAGGGTTACCCCATGGACGTGACCTGTCTACGGTTTCTCCGTAAATACCCTATCAATTTCAATGGTTAGAAGAAAAGAATTTTATAGTCACCTCGAAGTACATTCACATCATACCCTTTACAACCACAGTGATACACTTCGTGGCCAAATGGCGGTAATGCTGAGTGGGGACCCTTCACAACATTCACGAGGGTTATTAAACTAAGCATCCAACAGAGGATCTCATATCCAATATAACGATTCAAATCCTATTGAGGGAGTTATGGACTGAGGGGTCCTCGGGGTGTCGGCCCATTGAATATGGGCCGAACTGGTGAAGTTGTATAGCGACAAGCGATCTACGAAGTCATGGGGTGTCCTCCAAGTCAAGGATAGACATGATCTCTTTCTCCCTTGTTGTAATCTATCTCCGGTACATGCAAAAAAAAATCTATCCCCGGTAACCCTAACCCTATCGGTGTCTCTATAAACCGAGGGTTGTAGTCTTTAGAGCTAGAGCTATACTGATCACCTCATTACCTAGGGTTTAGCTCATGCTGATCTCGAGGTAGATCTACTCAGTAAACCATACTATACATCCAATATAATCAAGCAGGACATAGGGTATTACCTCTTCGAGAGGGCCTGAACCTGGGTAAACACTGTGTTCATCATTCCTTGTTCCCCATCGATCCTAGATCCACAGCTCGGGACCCCCCTACCCTGAGGTCTGACGGTTTTGACATTGACATTGGTGCTTTCAAGATTGCTGAAAGGATTGATGGCTCAACTGGTCACTAGAGACCACAACCGTACCGAGGGCTTCCCCACCCCGGGTCATCTCTTTGTGTTCGGTGGCGTATTATTACGCGCCGATCACCCTAGTTGCCTCGACCAGATTGAAGGCTTCGCCCCCATGGAGGGACCCGCCGGCTCGGAGGCATCAACCCTGGGGCCAGTAGACCCAAAAGAATCAGATGTCTCCCAGGGCCCGGCCTTGAAGCCTGACCCCGACAGACCGTCCACAAGATCCCCCACTGAATATCTGGAGTATTCAGCACCCCCGTGTGCCCAGCCGGCAGACCACCTTGCAAGTCTATTCCGCGCAATGGGAATCTCCGTTATCAGGCCCATAGCCTATGATCAGGTCGGGTTTAAACCCGACGACCGAGAAATCAACTCCACTCCGATCATGCACCTCGTCGCCACTGTCGAAGAGGCCCAGGAGGGGCCATAGCCTTATAAGCTAACAAACAATGTACACTCAAGTCTCTAGCTCAAAATCAAGCACCAGCTCAGAAATACATCCGGACTTGAGCCCTAAAGCAGTATGCAGCCTCGAGCCGATCCAGCCACACATTAGTTCGGACCCGAACCCTGCACAATCAAAACCAGACGCAACTCAACCTCCTATTGAGGATAATCCGGGCCCGACGCAGGTAGGAATCCCAAAATTTTACCCACCCACCCACCATGCGATATGCTCCCCGGATTCAGGAAATCCGGACATATGGGACTTCATGAATGTCAAACAGCTGCCAAAAGAGATAGTCCATCATTATTGGGCTAGATTTCTCCTTGTAAAAAACAGGATGTCATCTTGCTGCGACAAAGAGGTAATCAAAGCTTTCCACTCCACCTTCAAGTATGAGGGCCTTTTGAACGCCCTCGGTCGTCGCCAAGTTCAAAGCTTCACCAAACTATCAGACATGGTACACAAGTATTGTGCCATGGAAAAAACGTGGAGGGCGTAACAGATGAACATGGGGTCACTGCCCGCCACGCATCAAGGAAAGTCTCGCGTTAAACGAGCATACACATATCAGTTGCCGGAACGCACGCCCGACGAAAAGAAAACCAGACCTAGATCAGTGCTGGTCGAGTTGCTGGATAAACCATGCCCAATATACTCGGTCTTGCTAGACGCAAACCCAACCCACAGATTTTGAGCCTGTTGGGTTGTAAGGCAAGTGGCCAAATATGGCGAGCCAATCTTGGGCCTCACACCTCCAGATAAGCAGTTTGCGGCTTCACCACAGGACCACAATGTCCTTACGGTATACGAAACGTTCGCCTCAAACAATAAAAGGAAAAAAGCTCTTCAAGAGCTCAGCCAGATATATCAACTAACAGCTGCACAGCCATGGGCAGCCATGCCTATTACCTTTGACGAGAAGGACGAGCCAAGTCCACATGGCAACCACGCACCGGCCGCACTGGTCCTCGACCCCATTGTCGATGGTTTTCATCTAACTAAAGTGCTGGTGGACGGCGGCAGCAGCCTCAACCTCATCTACGAGGATACTCTCGACAAGATGCAACTCAACATATCTCGCATCAAACGTAGTCACACCACATTCCGAGGTATAATACCCGGTAGGGAGGCACACTGCTCGGGATGCATAACCCTATACGTTGTGTTCGACACACCCGATAACTATAGATCCGAACCCTTACTATTCCACATGGTGCCCTTTCGCAGCGGATACCACGCCCTCCTAGGACATGAGGCATTCTCGAGATTTCAGGCCACACCACATTACGGGTACATAAAACTCAAAATGCCAGGGCCCAACAGGGTAATCTCACTTAAAAGCGACCAAAGAAAAGCCTTACGAGCCGAAAACAAGACGACATCCCTCTCCCTAGAGGCACTATCCGAAGCCCTCACGGCCGAAGAGTTGACAGCACTACTCACTACCATCGACAGAGATGATGTGATCCTCAGTAAAAGACAAAAATCCACACCATTCAAGCCAACAGATGAAATAGTAAAATTTCAAGTGCACCCAACAGATCCATAGGAGCACAGCTGGACCCCGTAGTCGATGAGGCGCTAAGAACGTTCTGTCTTGCGAAACCATGGCCACCTATGGGGCCAAAGAGCGGAGAAGTATAACACAGCACGACAGAGATCACACGGGCAGTTTTACCCAGGTTTGGGCCGCCGCGAGGGGTAAAACCATACTTCTGGTTTTGTAGATTGATGGTGGAAAAGCGCAGCGCTCTTTCCCGGCAGGGTTGCCTCGAGGCGAGAGGGGCTACGCGCGTACGAGTGTGAGGGGGTACGGATCCTTTCTATGGTTGCCATGGGCCTCCTTTTATAGATCAAGGGGTCACCACAGTGGCAAATCAGTCTTTACATACTGATTAGATAGCAAACAGTGCTATCATACCTAACTCTGCAGGCTGACAAAGCGCATTAAATGCACCGCTCAATGTCACATCACAGCTCGCCCGGCAGGCCCTGCCGGGCTGTTTTGCCAGCTTCGCGCCTGCTGGCTTGACACGTCTCTGGATGGGTGTCGCTTGGAGGTATCTTCTGTAGGAAGTGGCTGCCATGTGGCGGAGCGCAACCACTTAGTCACTTAGGAGCTTGAAACTGCACTGATCAACGACATGCGTCGCTGCGGGGTGGTGAGGTGGAGTGGTCTGTCTCCGTGAGCCCTGGCAGGCCTGTCGGGGCGATCTTTGGAGGCTTGCTTCTGGGGCAACCCCAACCTCACCAGGCTCGCCTTCCTAGCAAGGGAGGTCCCTCTCGTAGTGGAGTCTTGTCTCTCTGGCTAGTCTTGGTCTTCTTGATCTGCACGTTGGTCCTTCAAAGAACCGATCCCTCGTGCCTTGATCTGATCTTGGTGTCGTAATCTTGCTCTTCAGCCTGTGCACAGTCTGGGCAACAGACCCAGGGTTTGTTGCACCGACAGGAGCCCCCGGGCCTAGCCCGAACGCACCGCCGGGCGTCGTCGGGGTAAGCCCTAAGCAGTGCATAGGTAGGGGCGTAGAAGTGGCTAGCCCCTTGAGATATTCTTTGCTTCTTCATTAACTTGAGCTCGGGCCAGTTTTCGGTTCTTCCGCGCGTCGCGTAATGCCAATCATGGTGGGGCCACCTTTGTAATGGCCCATTAATGACTTTAACACATGGGCGAGTAACTGCCAATTCACTCTTCCCACCACACCCTTATCCTTAGCCACGTATGCTGCATGCATCAAGTGGGGTAGGTAACGGAGGCGCGTGGTGCGGGAGAGCATCAAGGCAGGGGACCGATCTTCTTGGATTGCTAGAGGAGGGTGGTGGTTACCCGTTGTGGGATCAGCCCTCTTCCCTGACCCCCCTATAAAAGGAGGGGCGGGGGAGGAGTGGAGGCATTCATCTTCACATCCCTTCTCCATCTTCTGCTAGCCGCTGGTCATGCCGAAGGGGAGAACCCGGGGCCGGACCCCGGGCCATAGCTTGAATTTGGGATGTCGAATGCTCGTGCTGATGCTCGAGGAGTGAGTGTGGTCCAGGCCCGGAGGAGGCGCAGCAGAAGAGCTGCTCGTGGTGTGGAAGATATCAAGCTTTCCCATTGTGGTGAAATGCTTGTTTCCTCTGTCTTGGTCGGTGGTCCATCGGAGGGATGTTCCCTTGGTGCCTTCGTCCCCCCTCCAGCAGTCTTCCAGCTGAGCTTTGGTGGATGAATCCACGGGCGCTCGAGCTAGGGCTTCTTGCTGGTCCTGGAGGTGGTGACTAGGGCACCGCGGAGTTGCTCCCCGTGCTGCTCCTTCGCAGCCTCGCCACTCCGGATCTTGTCAGGCTGCGCCCAGCAGGCCGTGACGGGACCGGGATGGGCTCCTGCTTGGGTGGTTCTTTAGTTCTCTCCTCTTCCCACCACAATACCTAGCGGAGGGAAAACAAAAAGAGGAGATTACGGGCACTTATGTTTTTTAATCTTAAATTTGTAGGCACTTGCCAAATTTTAGTTCAAATAATGCAATCTCTTAAATCCATGTTTGTGTCCTGTAAGGTCTGTACTTGTTTGATCAGCATATTAATGAAAAGGATAAACCTTGCCGGGGACTTGTGCATGTATATGTCCATGCAAAGGTGGGATGTGTCTATATTTTTAAATAAATGAGTTTCCCCCGGCAGGCTATCCTGCCGGTACCACTACAGGAATCAGCTACTTTGCCGTCTGCCATGGCAGACGGCAAAGGCAAGGATGGCGGACGGCAAAGGCCTTTGCCGTCTGCCGCGGACGGCAAAAGGCTCCGGCAAAGTAGGCATCGGTAAAGAGCTTCTTTGCCGTCTGCTTTTTGAAGCGGACGGCAAAGGGGCCTTTGCCATCAGTGGCGGACGGAAAAGAAAGTCGACGGCAATAAATTCGCTGTTAGTCCGTTAGGTGGCTAACGGCAGTCTTTGCCGTCCGTGGCTGACGGCAAAGAGCATCAAGCCTTTGCCGTCTGCCACTGTAGGCAAACTGACCAAATGGGTCAGCTGCCAGGAAGCACAGGTGGTTGCCACGTGGCTTCTTTGCCGTCCGCCGCGGACGGCAAAGAGCCCGTTGCCGTCGGTGGCAGACGGCAAAGAGCCTGCATTGCCTCTTTTTTTTTCTGTTTTTTCTTATACCCAACCATTTTCACAGCAAATAGATGATACATATATATTTTTCACATGGCAAGTTCACAGCAAACATATGAGATATCCAACACATATAATTTCATCATACATGCATAGTTCCATCAACCATACATAGCAAGTTCCACATACATGCATCCAACCATACATATTACAATAGTGTCATCCTACCATACATGCATAGTTCATCGATACAAAAGAAACATAGTTCATCCAAACAAGCACTCCATCTATGCTAGCTTCCGTGAAGCGAATGAATTCTGCAAAATGGGAAATAAGAAAGTTAGAAGAAGAAGATTAGAAGAAGAAGAAGAAGAAAATGAAGAAGAAGAAGAATATATGAGATTTATGAGCTAATTTAGGTGAAATTGATCGTTTGTGAGCTAACTTAGGTGAAATGGATCGTTTATGAGCTAACCTAGGTGAAATGGATCGCTTATGAGCTAACTTAGGTAAAATGCATCATTTTAGAGCTAACCTAGGTAAGATGGATCATTTTGGAGCTAACCTAGGTAAAATGGGTCATTTTAGAGCTAACTTGTGTAAAATGGATCATTTATGAGCTAAGTAAGGTAAAATGGGTCATTTTAGAGCTAACTTGGGTAAAATGGATCGTTTATGAGCTAACTAAGGTAAAATGGATCATTTTAGAACTAACTTAGGTAAAATGGATCGTTTATGAGCTAACTAAGCTAATTATGCCATTTTTGACATAAGTAAGCTAAGTACATGTCATTATTGAGCAAACCTAGTTAACTAAGCATATTAGAGCTAACTTTGGTCATTTTGGAGGAAACAAAGCTAAGTATAGATCGTTTTAGAGCTAACTTAGGTAAAATGGATGGTTTTGGAGGTCAGTAAGCTTATTAAGTCATTTTGGAGGAAATAAAGCTAAGTCTAGGTCATTGTGGTAAGCATTTTGGAGGAAATAAGGCTAAGTCTAGGTCTTTATGCATTTGTTAAGCAAAACACTAGAGAAACTTACCATGATCATGGAGGTGTAGGAGCGGGCTGGCTCGTGCCGGTAGCTGGAGAAGGATCGTGCGATGCTTGTCTGGAGTTACGCTGCACCAAAGATCATTTCCAATGTCTCGTTAGCATGATGACACTCAAATGTTAAGACTAGCAAGTAATGTCCATTCAAATTAAACTCACCGTGGTCCCAGGAGCAATCACTGGCATCGGCGGAGCGGTCTGACCGGTCTTCTCGCACACAGACTGCACATTTGGTTTTGACGACTCAGTCATACTAGTTAGTAATGAGACAAACACTACATGAATGTTTTGGCTAATCTGCAGAAGAAACTTACCACAAGGAGCTCGTACATGGCCCTTGCCTGCATGTCATTCCGTGCCCTCTCCTCCTCCAACATCGTTGTCGTCCTCTCCTCCAACTCCCGCTGCCTCTCCGCCGCCTCCGCCAGAAGTTTCTCCGTTCTATCTCTCTCACTCTGTATAGCAGCCTGCAACACCACTCCTCGTTACCATTTGTAATCATTGATGGAAGCACAGACAATGTAATGGAGAAAGATAACTGAGTACGTATAACTAACCTTGATGGCGAGTTGGACTGGCCGTTCACGAGGCCTTATCTCAGGAGCGGAGCTCGACTGGCGCGCCTTGATCTCCGGGAGAGTGCTAGGACAACGGATAAGTCCATCTCCAATGGCTATGGAGCCATGGGACCTCCCGCCACCAGATATCATCACCAGCTCTGGATCAATGGGACCCTGGCTCGGGTTAAAGTCCTCCCCTTTCCTCGCCTTCCCCTCATCTCTATATTTCACGAGCTTGTCGTGGGAGGAGATGTTGGTGAAGTTGTTTGCATCATCGAGGTCAGACGGAGAGAATGCCTTGACTTTCTTGAAAGAGGCAGTGTGGGCCATGGCATACAGGTCGTACACCTCTGGCACCTTATCCGCCTTATTGTAGCGTGCCTGAAAGAGAGAAACAAAGTAAATTAGTAATTAAAGGGCTCAAGCTAGCATGATGAATGAATTGCATGAATCATGAAGCAAACCACATACCCAGTTCCGCCCGAACTGATATAAGTTGGAGCTGCCTTGATGGTGTGGCACACCTTCCATTTGGGCACGTTTGTCCTTGGCCGCATTGTGGATGGCTAGCCATTCTTTTGAGCACCACTCATTGACCAACACCTCCCAACAATCCATCCGATCCGCACACCATCTCGGAGGCGCCTAAGTTAGCAAATAGAAACTTGAGCGCTACGGCTATGAATTACTAAATGAAGTAAGTAAGTACAAGGCCTTAAGAATTACCTTCATGTACTGCTCCTTACTCAGGAACTTATCGCGGCACGCCGGCTTGGGCTTCTTGATACCACGCAAGGCATAGTAGTCTCGAACAACCTGCACCCGAGCCTCGTGACGTAAGTTCTGTAGTAGGCGCTTGCAGACGTTCTCGATAAAATTTGCCGCCTCCTCCTCGTATCCCTCCTCACACCTGTAGAATGTCTGCAATCAAATGAGACAATATTGATTAGTACAATTAATAACTAGCTAGTTGAAGATTTTTAAATGTGTAAAGGAGAAATTACCCAGAACTTTCTGATCACCACATCTGCCCTCGTGTCGCACAAGACACCGTCGATAATCTCACCTGGCGGGGCCGGGGCAGCCAAGTAGTGCTGCCAGCTCAATCCAAGCTCTGGAAGCCGACCCTCACCAGGCAACGTGACAAACCCCGGGAAGTTTTGCCGGCAAAGCACTCCAAGGACAGAGTTGGGCCGGCAGACACTATGATGGTGGTCCCAACCCCTACAGCATGACAAGGCCAACGCATTAGATATTTGAAGAAACGTGAATGCAGAAGGTACAAAAAGATTAAATGCACTTACCTCTCCCCATCAGGGAAAATCAACCACCTCTGCTCGCGGGTCCCCTGCACAGACGGGAGACGTGTACAACCACGCTGGTAGACGGTGCCCCCTCCTCCTCAATATCAGTCGGCTTCCCGCCATCATCAGCATGGCCACTCGGCCCCTCAGGCTCATCCGGCCAGGTACCCCATCCAGACGTGTGCTCCTCCGGGGTCTCGTGGGCCGAAGGCGCGTCGACCCAAGGCTCGTGGGCCGAAGGCCCGTCGACACGAGGCTCGTGGGCCGAAGGCTCATGGACCGGAGTTCGTGTAGCCTCCTCCTCGGACGAGTCCACCCTAGTAGTCACGTGCTCGGGTGAAACAGCTGGGGGTGGCGGCGAGGAAGGCGCCCTAGCAGTCACCCTACCTCCTCTCCCGCGACCACGTGCTCCAACTCCTCTCTTTTTCCCTCCCTTACCTCGTCCCCTGCTGGGCACCGCTGTCGATGAAGAAGGGCCCGACGGTGTCGCCATACTATCCAGCAATGCTCGGCGGAGAGGTGCGTGTGGAATGGAAGACCTCCCACCACGCGCCGACGAAGAAGGGGCCTCGGAGCGCTCCCGACCAGCGCCCACCATCTTTCGACACCTGCCATGACAAAGAGTAAACGAAATTAGTACAACATAAAAAAAATACCGACATGAATAATAATATGTATATCACTTATGTATCATCATCAAGTACAACATAAAAAAATTGAATACCTAACACTACTAATAATCTCGATCACTATCATCAATAAATGCATAATCATCATCATCAATATAATCAATGACGGGCTCATAGGGTTCAGTGGCATTAAATATATGACCTAACTCATAATTCACAAATATATGACCTCGTCGGCCTCTGGTGTCGTGGGTGTTGTTTCGGGGTCGGGGTGCCGTGTCGGGGTCGGGGTGCTGTTTCGGGGTCGGG